>NW_025777423.1:0-248326 GCF_021130785.1 Homalodisca vitripennis | reverse complement strand
TTGAAGCTATTCAATGAAATATCATGGAACGTTAGAGAGAAATACTGTTTAACTATGCGACATCAGGGTTTCTTTAAAACTAAATTTAACACGGCTGAGGAGATTGGAATATATTTCAGTGCCTGTGACATCTCAGGGATATTTTATAAAGTCATTTTTTTTTTAAATATGCTCATGATATCCTAGTTTTCCAACAGGAAATTACGGGCGTACCGTGGATAACTGCTGGTATAATATAAAAAATACAAATACATAACAAAGCATGTATATAAAAGGCATTTGTTTTACTTAAGATAGACTAAGTGTAACAAATTATCCTGGTCTGAAACTTTTCGCTAAGGTCAGGTTTTATAAAACATTTCTAGGCGTAACAGATAAAACTCCTCAGTGTGGATTTGAGCAGGATGTCTCTAGTACAAAGGAGAGTTGTATAGCCAGTGTTGTGCAGGCAGTATTCCTACCGACTAAATATATACGAATATTAAAGACATTAAATATACAAAATGTGTTATAATCACATTAGAAGTTGGAAGCATTTAACATAGGAATGTCAGCCAGTTTTGTGATCTATAGAGAGAGACCTTTGAATGTAAAAATGACGTTTTTAAAAAATGTACCTATATGAGTTATAACATTTTTAATATGATTTATGACGTAAAGTTATAACACTTACATATTTATATAAAACGTTTATTTATTTTCGGTGTATATGACTGAGTTAAGGAATATAACCAGCGTAGTACCTCGAATACAAACTGGCGTATATACTCAAACTTTCGCATAAAACCCCATTTCTATATAGGAAATACTGAGTTTAATGACGATGCATCTCAAACAATAGAACTTTGTGGAGCTTTAGTGAATATTTTACTTTGGTTTAAATAGGTAACATGATGGCAGACGATAAAATAGAAGAATAAACAAATTCTTAAAACTGAGTAGAACAATATAAAAACTTGAACATGTGACATATTAAAACAAATGTAACCTAATTACGCCAACACATATTACATCATTGACTTGGAATGCAGGGTGTTATTGTTTAAAAACTGCTATGAATACTAACTAATAAAATCTAATGTAATATGTAACAAGTTATCTTGAGAAAGGTCTAATCTGAAGATTTTCAATTTTGTGTGACTTTATAGACAAGAATGGGACCTATGATGGTGTATGCTCAACCATGGAATTTGGCTGATCAACATTGAAACTAGATACTCAGTACTCTGAGACAATTTCTCATTGGTTTGCCAGTAATAATTTCTTTCCTGTATGATATCCTGTATATACTGAAATAGTGATGAGTGAAACAAGGTATAGAGTTAAAATTGTTCATTCAACCTGAGCAAAGCCTGTTAAACGGGAAGTGGTGCGGTGACTTCCTACGATATTTTATTTACCCTATATGAAGTAAATATTTTATATTTTATCATCAGCTATTTTTCTGTTGTCGTGATTACCGAATGCCTTCAAACACCTGCCTGCAATAAATCTTACAATTCCTCTTAAAATGATAAAGCGGATGTTGTAAGTTCAGAAAAGGTATTTTAAAAATATTTAACTAAACGATTACAAAAACTATCGCAACCGATCGCTAAATGCACCGTTCTAAATGCATATACTGCACATCGTCATCGCTCGATTTGAATCGATATTACCCTGTATAAGAGACCTAAAATAGTTTTTATGAAACAGAAAAAGAAATGAATATAAAAAAGAAAAGTATTAATTGATACTACGACGTTTAAGCGATGTAATATTATAACATTTATTTCAATATTTCCCTCTGACATCGTGTCCTATAGTGCTGACCTACTCCTTACATTAATGGGGTGTTTTAGTCGACATATAACTGGACTTTATATAACAATGTAATACATTTTCTACTGCGAAAACAAGTACAAATAAAACTAAAAGTGAACTCTTGCTTTTACCCAGAAGAAACAAACTGTGTTCCGTAATGCGCTAAAAGCACTTATAAACAAACACACAATGTGAAACCCCAGAAGACATCTGAGTGCCGTTTGTCAGTCGGTTGTTTTCTTCGAGGGTTGTGAATAAACAATGAACTGTGGGAATTGCTCCGTCTCTTGTCTTGGGAAACGAAAGAATACATCCCTATTATAATGCTACAATATATCTTAATAATACAAGCAAAGCGATGTGTTGCTTATGTGCCTTGTCCATCATTGTTTTATAGCTTCCTTTATCACGCTCTACCGTCGGGTTTTCACTAATATTACCGCAAGTTTTACTGGCAAGATTACTACTTCTTTAGTTAACACCGTATATTACATAGACAGATACCATCTTGTATGTAACTGAATGAGCGATAGTGAAGTCTTTAACTCGAGGGGCGGGAAAAAACCTATAACTGTTTGACTCTCCGGGTGATATCTCGAAAAGGACCTGATATATAGAATTGGCAATTTGCATAAGTCACCATACATCAAACTATATTTATATGGTAGCAACACTGAGTTTCATAATGGGTCCTGTCACTCCACGTTATGTGGTTCAGAATTGTTGAATATTTTTACATTGTTTTATAGGTAACCATAGTAGTAACGAGAAAATAGCAGAATACATTTATTAAATAAAAGAGTGGAGTTATACACGATTTTAACATGTGACATTTTAATCGTAGAATAAAAAGTAAAGAGACAAAAAAGGAAAGTAACTAGATTTGATTTCAACACACTGTTACGTTCTAGTATCACCGGGGACGTGTATCATGTGATAAGATATATCGAGGCAGATCTCAACTTTATATTTTAAATTGTTATAAAAACATTATTTATACATACACAAGAATGAGTTCTGTGTTGGTGCATTCACAACTATGGAATTTGGCTGATCGTCAATAACACGTAACACTCAGTAGGTTGACTAAATTTCTGTTTGTCTGTGGGGGGGTAAAAAAATTGTATTTTCTGTATAATTGTCTGACTGCATATGCGTCATCATAATTTCTCGATAATGAAGTAAGCCATGTACTTTAAATTTTCAACGAGTAATGGAATATTGGGAAGGCTATTGATTCCCGAAAGTTTTACTCATTTTTAACTAATCTTACATTGAAAATAAGTAGAGGGGGACTCGCGAGCTCCGTTGATTATCTTGGTCTCATACTACAGTAGATAGGGTTGCATAATCGGTATTCTATTTATAGCCAATTTTGAGATCATTACCTAATACAAAATCAATTGCAATTTTTTACATCAGTGTGTAAGATATCTCTATATATAATTTACCTGGTTAAATACCAGTTTCAACATATTACTTTCTTTTGTAATACGGCTTATTAAAAAGTCAATTTATTATTTTTCTAAAACAACAGCACGTATCACCATCACATTTTATATACAAATCCATTAATATGCCTTTAATAAGACGGTTCAATTTTTAATTTTTTAATCTCTCTACGGTTTATTATTTATTATTTAATTATTATTTTTATTTTAAATACACAAATCTCTAAATACGAATCAATAGTTTTCCGAGAATTTAAATTGATATGTGCCTCCAGTTTACTCATCTTCCATTCTCCAATGCCACGTACAATTATGTTATTAATACATTTGTAATATAAATTGTTAAAATTTCATTTATTACACATGATATATATATATATATATATATATATATATATATTTTTCTTAAATGTAGGACATCCACAACATTTAATAGAATGAAAACTGACACGTATGTGTCTATGTTTCCTTATCTGTCTTAAACTGTAAAGCTATGGCTATTATATTATATTATCCATCTACAGCGTTAACCAGTTTATAAATTTTAAAATCAATTAAATACTTACGTTTGCGTAACTGAATTCTATTTATTTCATTATGATAAACGTTCAAATATAAGTATATACAAATATTTTGTCATTATTTTTATTTGTTAAAACTATCATTTGCTTTAGATGTTTTTCAATGAAAACAAAGTCTTCTTTGTACAAACATTATCTTTATAAAAATCTTCATATTACGTTTATTATATAATATTCAGTTGTATATTTTTTGTCAAATTTATTAATTTTTCATTATAAAAGGTTAACATTTTAAGTATATTTTATTTTTGGTTTTACTAGCTTATTGCAACTGAACACAGCTATTAATTTCAACATGGCCCTAAACAATTTACAAAGGTTTAAATGAAATGGCACTGCATTCATTCAGAAAAAGTTATAATAATACTTTATATATGATAAGTTTTTTTTTATCGAATGCTTCTTGCTCTAAAAAAAGTATTGAAACTAATAACCAGTGACTTAATGTATTGGGTTAACATTGGAAATCTTCAAACATCGAAACAATGGAAAATATTGCCCGTTGCTAGGTATACTTAATAATTATATGTATATATATATATATCTATATTTAAGTAATTCCTAGCAACGGGCAATATTTGTGTATCTCAATCTTTACACAAAAGCAGTCGGTTTCTTATTTCATCTAAGAAGAATACAAATCTTATATTTACCTCGTAACATTAGCTTTAGACATTAGGCTATTTTAATTAATGACTTTGTTACCTCATTAAGTTTGAAAATATATAATTATTTATCGCTAAAAAGAATTAAAGATAAATTCAATGTAATATGAAAATGTGATACAGACAGTTAAATATTCCAGAGGAACGTAATAAGGATTAAGAGTTCTAATAAGAAGAGGAAAATTTATGTAGAGCAAATTCGTGTCAAGAGAATAGCCATGCTACTGCAGTGAACGACTCAGTTTCCAGATCAAAAAGAGGTATTGCACCATTACCACAAATAACGGTAGGTTTCAGTCTTCCGTATTTCTCTTTTTGATTGAGAACTTTTGAACTTTAAAGAAAACTTCCAATAACTTTGCGTAAATTTCAGTAGAAGTAAAAAATCATTAATATCGTTTTGTACACAGTGGGCACAACGTGTTTATAGTATTTGTGTAGAGAAATTTTTTGATCCCGGGGCCCCTTAGTTTGATATGCTTCAAAAAAGAAGCTAACCTTACCATGGACTTTTAGAACGTTCATAAGTGACGCACATCCAAAACATATAAAGGGAGAGGCATGCACCTTGATCGAACTAATATAAAATAAATGTCATGCAAAGTCACATGAAAGGTTATTTTTATGGATTGTTATCCAGTGGAAGCAGACAGACAGACAGATACCTAAGTGAAATATACTAAATTCAAGTTTACAGATCGGTTCATTCTCGAGATTATCACCTTGAGTTTTATGAATTGTTCAGCCAAACCCCATGTATGGACATGCGCTATCATCGAACTCTATCTTCTTTATAGACAAATAAACATACGCAACTAGTATCAAAGGAGTTTGTTGTTCTGAGTTTATTAAACCTTATGAAATGAAATTGCGTATGCATCATCAGTGAATCCAGATACTAACAACACAGATCGATTCAGATACACAAATATATGATACTGTGTTTTCCTAGTACACTGAGTACAATTTTAAAATAATTCTGTTTCTTATAAGCCACTCATTTATAATAATAATAATAATAACGTCTTTATTTGCAGCGATTTTCAACATTACATTGTTGTTTTTCAAAATAACTGAAGTCATACATTTTTAATCAAGGCACATACAAATCTATATCATCATCCGAGAAATATAAAATTAAACTAATCTAACCTAACTTAAACTAATCTAATATATTACACAGCTATTTAGAGGTGAAACACTCCTCCTCCAAAGCCAGTCTGAGATTGTCCTTAAACGAGGAATATCCGTAAGCCTTTAGACTGTGAGGGGCACTGCTGTATATCTGGGGGCCAAAGTATCGAAATCCATTCCTCCCCATCTCCAGCCTGACCCTGGGCACCTCCAGCATGGCATCCTGCCGAGTGTGACAGTCCCTAATCTCACCCCGGGTCTGTAGCATCCCCCTGAGGTAAGAGGGTTTTCCCGTCAGCAACACCTTGTGAACAAGGCAAGCCACCTGGAGTTTGAAAATGTACTTTCTCGGGAGGATCCTTGCTGTACGGCGATACTGGCTAACGTGATCAAATTTTCTTAGGCCGTACACAAATCTTACAGCAGAGTTCTGTAACCTATCAATCAGGACCGCACCCTCAAGGGTCATATCTATACATCTACATGCTATTAAACATCTACCTCCTTAACGAAATTAAAAAAGGAACGATAGTGTTTTATTTTTTATGTAGCAAATAACACCAATGGCAAACAATGTTGAAGGTGTTTTAGAATGCACCTAGCAACTAAGATCAGTTGCGAAGATTAAATTTGGAATTAAAATGAGCTTGAACTAAAACTGTTACCATGTAAATAAAATGAATTAATCCATTGATACCTCCATTGATGATCACACCAAAGTGGAGAGGTACTAAACTCAGTTTAAGAGCAGCATCTACCTGTTACGGTCCCCATGTTATGTAAATGGGAACACATTGTTATGCAATGGTACTATATCTGTGAAACCATTAGGACTAGTGGAAAGTTAGATCTTCAAATTCACACACATTTTTTAATTAAAAAAATAGATAAAAAGTTTTAATTGTTTAAATTGTGCAAAATGATTTAAATTGTAATATTTTAAAATACACCTAAAACCTAACATAAGTGAATATAAATGCATGAATGTACGAGGTTGAAGTAACTCAAATTTAACGAACGTCCAATTTTCATTTAAGTGCACATAAATACTTCAATACTTTTAGAAAGACATGTTTAAATCTCCTAGTAAAACTAAATTATCATAAATTGTTATCAGATATACCAATTTAATGTATTGGTAACATTAGGTTAAACAACTCACATTTGGTTTCCGGTATACAACTCACAATAACAATTTCTATCACAAAGAAACTTCTAACAAAATATTCATTTTTTACAATATACTGCATCAGACATAGAAATAATTTTATGTTTGTATTCCTTTCTAATATAACTCGCGAGGCCTCCCCCTTCTTTATCCTCACTATCATGACGTATTAAGTTGTGTATTACTCATAAACAACGCTATGAGATAGTCAGCTTTAAAAATGTTTCTGTTACGACTATTATATCAAACGTTTTGTTATTAAAAATTCTTATTAATATTTCTCTATGTACAATTACATTTTCCGTATTAAGATTAATGATCCTGAAAAAATAATTTGACCCTAAGGATTTATTAATAAATATTTGATCCAGCTGGCTCTTATCATTTACATATTACTATCACTGTAATTTATGATTTGAAACATATACTTCATACAGTGCTACAAATATGCTTATAACGGTAATCCATCCAATTCATATTATAATAAACTAAAAGACTTAATATTGCATACTATTTAACTTCTCTGCACAAAAAATACACATAGTAATAACAATTTTATGCTCACAATGAGCGTAAGGTAACTCGATTCTCATGCTATTTTATTGAGATTCTCAAGAAAATCCACAATAATCTAATCTATTAAATTTCTTTGATTTTCAGCATAAAAATGTGTCCATCTTTCATCCACAAATAGGAATAGAGTTTGTCCTTCTTCCCCTGGAGGGCTATATTTAGAAGCTTCCTCCACTCAGGGGTGAGATAGTGGGAGGTAACCGAGAGAGATAGAATGGGGGGGATCATGGTAACCATAAGAAAGGGGTGGTAGTATTTCTTATTTCAAGTTTGTTGTGTGTTTTAAATATCCTACCTCTAACCTCAAAACATTTATGAAGATATTATTGTGAATATGTTCGCCATATACTTCTCTGAATTGGTGGTTCGTTGAATCACAGGTATGTTACACATAACGTAGGTACATGGTAGGAAGTGTTTATTCAATGTAAATTCTAGTTGTGCTGCACAGATATTGCCACTAAACGAAAATAATACGGATAATTTCAAACATTGGTATCCCTGGTATTCCTTCACTTTAAGTGTACATTGTTTCACTCACGTAAACAGCTGAATCAGCCCATACGTCTTTCAACGCAAAGCTCAAAATGCTCCTCTCAAGTTCAGTAACCTTTATATCAATCCATAACACCAATTAGAGTTCAATGTTAATTTTTAATGTATTATATGTCACTATCACAATTATTTAAAACATAACATCATGTAGCCTGCACCTCTGCAAGTCACATTGTATCTCAGTAGATTTCATACCAGACACTAAATAGCAAATACCTAATGAATTCACTAAACATATTGACAATAACTGTGATCAAATAATATAACGTTCTAA
This sequence comes from Homalodisca vitripennis, assembly GCF_021130785.1. NCBI lineage: Eukaryota > Metazoa > Arthropoda > Insecta > Hemiptera > Cicadellidae > Homalodisca > Homalodisca vitripennis. The sequence goes on along the minus strand of NW_025777423.1, from coordinate 240,122 downwards.
CTAATAAACTGATATCTACTTTAAACGGTTCTATCAAATATAACAGTATGTTCGCAAAATCTTGGAGAAAATAAACTGCTCAAGGAAGGTCAAAGTTGACAGTGGACGTTGAACACTAAACGTGTTATAATTGGCAAAGTTTGTCCAGCGTCAGAAAATTAGATGGAGGAAGCGCCCGGAAACAGAACCACAGCGCTTTCTGCTGATTGGTGGAATACCACCAGCTGTTTCTGCCGGAAGTGTCGTGATTCACAGCTATAAGTAGGTAGCTAAAACGTAGTCAACGTTGTTTGCACAAATGTCTACACTGAGGAACAAACATAAACCAATTTACTAAGTATAAATCAAGATATGATACAAAAAGAGCTAATCTGTCAATGCAGGTAGAGAAAATTGAATGTTTATAGTAAAATAAAAACTAAAGGAATTTATACTCCATAAAATATTCCATTAAATATTTTTAATAGTAGTGTTTATATGAATAATTACAACTAGCCTCAATAAATAAGATTCACATTTTTAGTTGCAAATGAATTGAGCTCAAATATATCAACATGCAGATTCCAGCTTCTTTTTCACGTTTTTGGTTGGTCTTCAATTCACAATCATTACTATCGCAACCATTCTACACCAAACAACATCCGATACTTTAAACCTTTTCGAGTATAACATTTAGGAGGCTCAGTAAGATAATGATTATACTTCTTTTTCCATTAATTTATTTGAACGATGTAGTGTATAACTCCGCTTATAAAGTTATGTTAACCTACTGGCATTAATATAATTATTTATTACGCTATTTCTAGTCTTGTACACCGTAACTTCCATCAGCGAACACACTGATTATGTACAAAACACATTAAATAAATTTCCAACAAGAAAGCCTCATATTTTAGTTGCTAAAGTTTACCAAAAAGGCTTCTTGTTCATAATATTTCATCTAACTGTAACTAGACTCCAATAACGTAACGTAATGTAATAACTACATTCCGCTCTTTGATGTAAGAGCTTCGGGGAATCTGATAACGCTGATTAAATTACAACAGTTATGATGTGGATATTCAAGTATGAGTGAAACTGAGGTTTATTCTTGTATGTCATTACTCTTAATGTTACCTTTTTATATTATATGGCAAGTTAAAATAGTCAAATAAATGAAATAGTAAAAATAGTGTATCGCTTTTCAACCTGTTTCGTTTTATTCAACTTAGAGACTATCTTAGTTTAATTTTATGCCTCACACGATAGTGATTTTATTCCAGGAATAACAATTTTCAATGTAATTATTTATGATCGATGCCCATTATTGACTGAAGTGAAACAAAATTTTCTGCTTCATAGCTTTCATTATATAAATTTTATTATTATTATCCATTTCCTCTTATTGTTCATTATCATACACTTAGTAAAAAATTTAAGAGCGACAAGATGATTGCTGGTAGTAATTATAAAAATTATGTGTGTAACTATGTGCAAGATAAGAAAATAAGGACAGAATCAAAATTTTTCATAGTATCATAGTAGCTAACAAAACTACAAACATCATCAGTTGATAGAACTGCATAACAAACATCCAGCATCAGCATCAAGTTATCCGTTATGAGAGTAAAGTTATACAGTTGGCTACACTGTTTTGTAGATTAGTGATTTTTACAGCGTTTGTGTTTTAATCTATGGCTCCACTTAACATTTTTTAATAAATTAATTTTATCATACATACGTACAATCATACAAGAGGAGACAGATTAACTAACGAGAGAGTTACATTTACACCTTTAATGCTGTTATGTTAGGAAAACTGTTGTTTACATATATTGTTTTCTTCTTCCTACTGTAGTTATTTTGGTACTCTTGTTGGTATTCTATAGTTCTTGACACATGTATTACAAAAAGATCAAGGACTCAAGTGTTTAAAGAAAACAACCAAAATTCTATTCGGATTGGAACTTGTGACGATCCCGTAATCTGTTTTCTAGGTTGTTAGGATTTGAACTCACTTTTCTGCGTCTTTTGGCAATAACATGTGCTTTTAATACTGCGTAATTAACAATCGGGTATCACCGAAATTGTGAAGAATTATTAAAGCTCTGGAATTTACATTCGTCTTATCAAAGTAATGTATAATGCATTGTCATCAGGAGGTCACCACGTAATTTAAACCACTCAAGTTACCAACGTAACACCATAAATAAACCTGCTGTGAAGCTGCCGTGACTAAAAGCATCCTTTATCCACTTGTGTAAGCTGCTCTTACAGAGTCAGTGCTGCCAACCGTTCACATAACATGATATATTGCTGATATCAGGCTCCCAGCAATGTAAACAGTTGACATTCAATTCAAGATATCAGTATAGTTGGGATATTACTTTTTTAAATGATCCAAAGAGTATTAAAACATTGAACACTTATGTTATTTTTAATATTAACTCGTTGAATGTAATGTACTATATCACGTTTGTGAACTAACAATCTACAATACACCTCAGGACCAGATGTAGCGATACGGGTGTCAGGCCACAACAATAGCGCTTACGGCATTACCATACCAAGGATATTAGACAACAAACTTCTCTTAGATTAGTGTTACTTGAAACTGGTGTCTCGATTGCTTTGAATCTAGCGCTTTAACTATAATTACCAGTGTTTCAAATTCAATATTTATCATGACAACATTTAGAAATTCATATTACAGTCTTAGGATTTCAGAGTTGTTGACAAACAATATCCTTCTTCAATATTTTCCTGATGAGTGCAATTTATCTAACTAAGCGCTGACTTGTAAAATACCATTTATATGTGTATGATTTGAGGATACATTATCTTCGTACACATAAAAATACTTGTAAATAACTGTGAAAATATAGCAATATATTTATGTATAGAGGTGTCTAAGCGGTACGGTGGTTATCGCAAGGTAATTGGATCAAGCGACTTCGAGTGTGGGTACTCCTTGGATGGCTCTCCTGGTTAAGAATTAAGAGGGGCTTCCTAGCCCAAACTTTGCCTGATGAAGTAATACATAATTTACCTTTCTTATTTTCCAGTTTTAGCTGAGCCTCGTTACAATGTTACAAAACGACTAATATGTCCTGTTGTATGTTCCGTCCATGACGTATATATAAAGTAACCTCATTTATATTCAAAGATAATGTGTTTACTTATTTCTTTTTTAATATAACTTATTTGACTTTTAAGTAAAATGTCTTACACGTTTTATAATACCTGATACCTGATGTCTTCTTCATTGACCAGCGTTGCTGGATTGAAAGCGTCACAATAAAATAAATAACTAACTAAATTCTACTATTTACACTATTTACAAATGCAAGTGGCGGCAAGGCTACGCTACGTTGCTCGCGTTGTCGAAAAAATCTCTGATTGAGTAGAGAGGGGTGGCCAGGGACCACTTCCTAAGCCTGCATTCAAAGTCCTTGCTCTCAAGAGCTTTAAGATGTTGAGGGAGGCAGTTGTACATTCTTACTGCTAATGCGGGGAAACAATCTCTTGTCTTGCCTAGCCTACAGGAGACTGTATTTAGTTGTAAGCTGTTCCTCAGCCTGTAGGCACCCTGAGCTTCACCCCTAGTCCGAAGGCTGCAAGGTTTTCCTTGACATGTAACAAGCTGGCGACAACATACTGGCTAAAAACCGTTAAGATCTTAAGTCGGTTGAACAAGGGCTTGCAGTGATCTAAGAAGCCTGCAGATGAGATGATACGCACAGCATGTTTTTGCAGCAATAAAATTTCGGCACATCCAGAAGAATGACCCCGGAGCAGCAGACCGTAGAGAATGTGGCTATGAAACAGCCCGTGATATATAGTGACAAGATGTTTTTCCGTCAATAGAGGCTTCAGTCTGCGCAACAAGCAGGTCACTCGAGACAGTTTCTTACTTAGTTCTGCCACATGCCCGTTCCGCGTAAGTTTGGAATCAAGAGTAAAGCCCAAAAGTTTAACACTCCCCACTGAATGGTTAGCTAGAGATAAGGTGCATGTTAACTCCTGCGTTTTGGAGAGGTTTAGACTGAGTTTGTTGGCTGAAAACCATTCCTTAGCTCTGTCATAGACTTGGAGCGCTTGAGCTCTCGCATCTTCAGGTGTGGGTCCCGCTTTAAAGAATGTAGAATCATCTGCGAACAGAAGTACATCACCCACCAACTCTAGGTCATTAATTAGTACCAAGAAGAGCAAGGGTCCGAGAACCGAGCCCTGAGGCACACCGTGCATAACAGGCAGCGGTTTGGATGAAGCACCGTTAACAGAAAATATTTGTTCTCTTCCCTCCAGATAAGAATGGAACATTTGAAGGGGCTGCCCTGTAACTCCGTACAACTCAAGTTTTCCTAAGAGTATACTGTGGGAAACACAATCAAAGGCCTTGATGAGATCTGCAAGAATCAGCGATGTTGACTGCTTTGCTTCAAAAGATTCCAACACTTCTGCCACAAGTTGACGCATAGCAGTTGTAGTTGAGTGCTGGCCTCTAAAACCATGCTGTGATGCCGAAAAAAGATGGTTCCTATACAAGTGATCGACTAGTTGCTTCTTCATTACTGTTTCAAAAATTTTGCTGATAATAGGAGTCAATGAAATGGGTCTGTAGCTCTCGATGATCTCAGGATTACCCTTCTTGTAGACCGGTATTGTACGTGAGACTTTAAGTGCCTTAGGGAACACAGCATTCTCCAAGCAGTAATTCAGAACCTTGGCTAAAGGGGCAGCAATGACATCTGAAACATACTTTAGCACAGGGGTTGACAACCCATAAATATCCTGACTTGATGGATTTTTTAAATGACATATTAACCTCTCTACCTCTGCAGGACAGACCGGATTCCAAGTTGAGAATGGAAACGGCCTAAGCCTATTACTCATGTGGCCAGATGCCAAGGCCAGCGGATCCGTCTGGTTACATGAAGATATTTTATTGATTATATGTTTTACTTCATTTAACATTGTAGTATTAAATTGATCAGGGCTGGCATTACACTTGAGTACTGGCTTAGTCTTACAGGTTCTATTTACCAGATCCCATGCCGCTTTGCATGGATTTGGGGCTGACTCAATTTTAGACATGTTGAAATTCTTTTTAGCTATATCAACCTGTCTCCTGTAGATCCTTTTGGCCCTTAAATACATGCTATACAGTAAATCCCTGTTTTGACCAGCTGCAACCTTATACCTGTCATGCAACGCCACAACAAATTTCCTAATATTTTGAAGTTCAGGCGTGTACCAGTCTTTTTGGGACTTAGAGATCGGCCCACCCGACTTGTTGAGATTAGCACACTACTTTGGTTTAATGGACTTAACCGGAAATATTCTGTCAAAGATACCATAAAAAACATCAAAGAATAATTGGAAAGCGGTCTTTGGATTGGCATTGTCAAGAATAGCAGACCAGTCTGTATTTATAAGGGCTAGTCTAAAATTAGGAAATTGTTCGACATTTATAGGACTAAAGCTATGATTGTAGGTGCTATGCCAACCAGGCCTGCTTTCAGTGCCACTCACCAATTCAATGTTTACATCTAGGACCACCGGGCAGTGGTCGGCAATTACAGGGTCTAGAATTGATGTTGAATGCTCCCAGGAATTTAGATTAGTGGCGATAGCATGTAGACAGTATTGACCACGAGTTGGTGACTGCGATGTTATGTAAAGGCCTTAGCTTCTTAGTAAGCATAGAAAACGATTTGACAGTTCATTTACTTCATTAAGGTGTATATTGAAATCGCCCCCGAGAAAGATTTGTCTATTATTTTGTCTAGTTAGTTCAGCCATGCATCTGTCAAGGTTGTCAAAGAACTTTTGGCTATCACCGCCAGGCGAGCGATAAACAGAGACCACAGTAGCAGTGACCCGGTTGACTATAATCTCGATCCCAGAGAGCTCAATATGCATTTCATCACAGAATGCACCTAAGTCTAGTGTATTACAACTTAAACTGCTATTAGCATATATTGAGGAACCCCCGTTCTTATGAAATTGCCTAAAAAAGGCTGCCTTAAGCTCTAGAGTATTGATAGTGGAGTATAATTCACTCTCTTGGCTAGTCAGCCAGTGCTCACTGATACAGAAAATATCTGGTTTAACTTCGTTAGTAAATAGTGAAACAAGATTGTATTTAGTCCTGAGGCACTGCACATTAGCAAAGGCTATTTTTAAACCAGAATTAGGCCCAGTAGAACAAGTAGATGTTGACATACCTTGAAGATTTGAAGTTCTACGCGTAGTGTCACTCACACTTAGGCCCAGTCCTAGATTATCAGGCTGATGCACGTTCTCACCTTCAGTGTTGGATACGGCATTGGTTACCGTACAGCTTCGCTCTTCATTCTTCTGAATAAAAAACGCTTCACTATGGCTCCCTTAGGCCAGATGGTACTTTCAAATAGATTGTCTTTCATGCTGTATTCTACTCCAATTTTGAAGCTGGCATTTGTCCCCTTGCTGTCTAATTTCTCCACTGTACTAGAAACAACATGCACATTACGAAATTATTGATTATTACCACTATTGGAATGAAACGTCAAACTTCAGCTATGTCATTCCTATGATACGTTCAAGTCCAAGATCGGTTTAACACTTTTAATATACAGTTATAATCATAATTATTTAGAACTCTTAATAAGTTACAATAAGTATAAAAATGAAACATTTAATATATCTGTATATAAAAGAAAATATACAAACATTACTCCCTTTGGTTGGCAATTCTGTATGTATGAAAATGTTCATATGATCCAAATATACGTATATAATACTGTAGGTCACAGTGATTAATTAATAAACAAGATCCATACAGATTTATTGTTAGCCTTTTTGCGATTATACAAAGACTAAACGAATATTTGGGAAAGAAAAATTAAATATTTCTAGGGAACCAAAAGAGATTAAAACATTAAGTGGGATATTTTGTGGCTCAAGATGACACGAATTTCTAAAAATAAATACTCTTATTTTGAACAAATCGCCTATCATATCAGTGTTGAAGAATTATATTTGCAATATAAATTTTTAATTTTAAAACTAAAATGAAAACATACAAGTTTAACATATTGGCATTAAAGCTATGATTACAAATACAAGAATGCTTAAAGGGTATTAGTATCTTGCATTTGGCACCAAATACGCTAAGATTGGAAAATTGGTCTTTTAAAATATCAAATTATAAACGAATAAAACATATTAAAACGCATATTTTTGACAAACATTTGTTTTAATTGAATTGGAAAGGTGCTATTGATTTTGTATAACGCCTGATTTAGTATTGGTCACTTAGTTGGCCAGCCAGTGATATATATCTGTATGTGATCTGATACTCAAAAAGAGTGGAAGTCAGATTTGTGTGTTCAATGTATGATTTGCATATACTTTTTTGTACAGTAATATTTAATGTTAAAATGTAAAATGTTTACTTAAATAGTTGTTACAAAGATAGTCACATACTGGTTAGATTGTATAGTGGTCTCAATAATATGCAAGATGTTAGTTTTAATTCCCGACTTATTAGTGTCACAACGCGGTATAATTGGTTTGTTTAACCTAGATTGTAGTTATGTGTTAGGTTAGCTATTCTTCTGAAGAAGATATCTGATTACAGATATAGAAACTTAGCGTTACTGATTTTTTGTAACATTAATCGATGGAAAATGTCCCAAAAAATCCTGTTTCCTATACACTATGTATCAATTTGCCAGTCGTTATGCATTATTGGATGTATTTTTCCAATAATCTTCAGTACGACAGAAGTAGTTATTTAATTGGGGACAGTATCATATGTGTTAATCCAGAAACACATGTGTGGCTTTATCCAGAAAGTTGAGCAGGAGAGAGAGAGAGAGGGATTTCGCCTCAGGACTAAATGTATCGGAAAGTCAACCGCGTGTATAGAAGATAAGACTAGTTCCCTGCATGAAGTTATCCTTAGCTGTGTGTTTTGTCATAACTGCTAGTAAGTAATGTAGGAAGTACTTAAAAGTTATTTTTATAGATAACTTAAAATGGTGGCTTAAAAAGAAAAATCTAAAACCTTGCTTTATTTTAAAACAGTAGGCCAGTACATATTGATGCAAAAATAAAATTAACATTGCCGAAAGTATGATATATCCGGATGATTGAATACATATATATATTATATATATATATATATATATATATTATATATATATATATATATATATATATGTATATATAAATATATCAGTAGCATGAAAGCTACGTAAGAAACTGATTTTGTTTCATCTCCCACTCCCTAGTATAGGACAGAGTACAAAGTATTACTGAAAGTCTTGCTTCGATTGTTCGTCCAATTGTTTGTTTGTGCAGTCACTCTGGATAAATTCGCTTCTCTCCACCTTAGAGTTCGCCTACCTTTATCAAACTTTATTTCTTAATCAATTATACGTGTAGCAGACGGTCGGATTCCCACTGTCAAAAATGTTGTTTAGGATTTTAAAAGTTTTAGGGACTAGTTACCGAACAGTGCATAGTTTGGAAAGTAGTCAATATCTGAGACATAAATGTAGATGTTTTTCGAGTACCACAAAGTTATCACAGGGTTTTGAGGAAATTCAAAATGAGACATAAAATAAAAGGAGAACAATGTATATATATATATATATATATATATATATATATATATATATATATATATATATATACAAAATTTTCATGACAGGCCCCAATCGTTCAGCAACAACTTATGTTAGATGACCTGTAAAGGCATTGACAACTATTTGACATTGTGTTTATCTCACTCAATTTCCTCATAAACTGGCAAGTACGACATATTATTACTACTACTACTACTACTACTACTTCTACTGCTAAAACTTATCAAAGAAATAAAAAGCTTAACTTATTGATTAGTTTCCAATTACATCACTATAACATTTGACTTTGAATCGTAATGGATGTGAACATTTATGAATTGATTAATATTTTACTGTATTTGCCTTCTTGACGTATCGTAATAGCAGGTAATTTTAACTTAACTGATTAAAAATGAAATCTCTCCTCTGTGACATTTATTTTCCAAAGCAATGTCTAATCGCTTGATCTATTAAATAAATTTGATTGTGTTTCAGAGAGGAATAAAATGTGTCTGACCGCAGTTGATGTCAGCAAAATATACCGAAGCGTCCAAAACTGACGTATTTTGTGTATATAATGAAACAAGAACAAAAAGTCTACATACGTGCGGGTGGTGATGGATCATTAAAGTAGTTTTTTTGTCATGAATCTACTACTTCACATCACTTACAGAATTACAGATTGATAATACATGAAATGCTTTTCGATGCTCAAATCTGTTTAATTGAACATTATTTGCTAACAAAAGCGATTAACATATAAAATAATCACATTTTGTTGTATTACTGTCACATTGTAGTAATCAGATAACGCGAATAACTCCAACTCATTGTTCACAATTTGTGATCAATATATTTACTAATGACGTATTGATAACAATTATTACAGGCACAGAAAACGGTAAGGCAAAGTTAAAACACGTCAACACGACATGTAATGCCACAGCTTGGTGATGGATGTACCGCGCATGATTGACATTGAAGCTGGGCGAAGGAGATATTGTTGGAGACTGAGATTGATTATAGCCCGCATGACGTTAGCATGATCATTCATCATCCGGTATAGTATTCACATTATTCTTCATCTTTGTCAGCTGTTTGATAAGTTAACCATCTGTTATAATAAAACCAAATATACATAGTCTGAGGTACTGTAGAAAAATATTAACAAAGCTGCATTAATAAATTGAACTGTTAACTTTCAATTTAAACTAGTCACTTTAATAAAACGTATAGTTGTGAAAATATCTATAAATTTTAAGTATGAATAAATGTTTAACACAGAGGAGAATTTCCTCCCACGAGGAAAAGTTAAATAAATAAATAATATATATAAAATTATTAAATACAACTTGTTGCTTAAATTTTATAATTCCAGGAGACCTTATAAAACGAGTTAATAATAAAAGATAACAGGAAGTATAGTTGTTTTGGATATTGGTTTTATTTCTCAATTTTAAACTGTATGCAATGTATGACAAATAAATTAAGGAAACCAGTTTTACTAAATATTAAAGCTAATCTAAAAATAGCTGTGTTCAATAAATAAAATAAATAATAATTAAAGGCCGCTAACTTTACTAAAATACAAATAAAAAATATTATTAAGTGCAGCAGTCAAATGAAGGAAATACATTAATATTTTTCATGTTATAATTTATAGTTATTTATGGATTTAATTGTCAAAGATAAGCGCAATTTCGTTAATTTAACTTAAAATTTTGTGGTGTCACAGGGAGTGGAAGGATAATTGCAACTGAAAAGTAATTTGTTTTATCTGACTATGTTTATTTAAAAACATGTATTATGTTACGTTTACCAAAACTATACGCAGCAACCTCAGTAGAAACACTTTGTGTCATCTTTGCTGCCTGAAACTGCTGAATATGTCATCATTGACCGTGTAGTGCTGGCATCTAAGGGAGATTTCTGAAGGATGTCAAACCAACTAGAGTAAAGCTGACGTCATTCATTCTGAGACTTCTCATATATTTGATCAATCAATTAAGTAGTATTCACAATTAGATTGTTATAAGCAAGGGTAGGAGTAAACAGACTACATGTCACCTAATATACTTCGCCGAGGTTGGATATAAATTGTCAGGTCTATAGCTCATTTCATTCTTGATATATCCTACGGGCAGACAGACATATTTACAGCCATCAGACAGACAGAGGATACAATTTTTCAAGCCTGATATGTCTTTTTATTAAATGACTTTTCAGCCAAATCCCATAGATGAACAAGCACCATATCGATTTTATTCTTGTCTCTATAGAAATTAAACTTAAACTGTAAAATTCAAAACCTACATATATTAAATCTTTTTCACCATATCTTGTGAATGGCTTTTACACTCAAGACTAAAACAAAAATATCATAGGGGAACATGCCTACCATAACTGAAATTACCGGTATAAAAAAGTTTAAGTTCGTAGACTAATTCGTTCTTGTGATGTCCAGCGCTAAATATACGCACAAGCACATAGAGAGCAAGTTGCTCTGAAACCCTTAGTAATGGCTAAGAAAAATATAAAAAATTGCAAGGTTATAGTTCAATTCATTTCAAAACAACACTCTCAGTTACAGGCTTTCCTAACGGCCACCGAAATTTCCTAGAGAGACACGTACCATCATATAACTATGTATTGTCTTTGAACAAATAATGCAATAACACTGAACTCAGGGACATGGTAGAACATAATGGATGTCTTATGTTTCTCGAGATGTCTTGCGCATTTGTTACTATGTCATTAGTTAAAAGGGAAATTAATGTAATCAGATTGTGTCAAATTGTTTTTTGCCATTATAGTTATCCATAAGACCAATGTAAATATGTTCGCTAACGCTTGCCCTATATGTCTTGTAATATGTCAAGCCTATATGTCAATTTGTTCTCTAGACAAAGTGTGAATAGACAGGCAAATAGAAATTAAGTTTCTCCAGCCAAAGCAATGAGTTTTTGTTTGTTACTTAATTTTTAAGCTGGATCTTAACTACACAGAACCACTCAAAAAGAACGTTTATTCATACACTAGCAGTAACTACAACTTTGTTTTATGTTTTTAAACAGTTATGGTAGTGACAAAAACAGTTTAACAGTAATGAAGACGATGATTACTCTAAACACACGATAACACATACACAATGAGCTTTGTGCTATCCATAAAATATTCCAGTACTAGTTAGTTAATTTAATAACTAGAAAAGAAACGGGAATTTAGTTCAAATTCAAATCTTTATTTGTCATTAGGCTATATTACAAGCAATAGACATTGTCATACTAATATTAAATATATTGTGACTAAAGTATACAAATTTTCATTACTACAATAATGATACAAATCTTCAATAGAATATGGTGCAGTCCTCACCAAAAAATTTTTAATTATTGTTTTGAATACATTAATAATTAATTTTTTACATATTCAGGTAAACTATTATACAATTTAATTTGCATATATTTATGACTGTTTATCACGTTTTGGAGTCTGGTACTTGGTAAATTAAGATTATCACAGTTCCTAGTATAGTGGCTATGATACACATTGCGCTCAACAAAATCAGATAGTATGTTTTTAACATACAATAAATTACACAATATATACAAGCTAAGTACAGTTAAAATCTTAAAACTAATAAAATATGGCTTACAAATTTCTATCTGACTTATACCAGCCATGACTCGAATTGCCCTTTTTTGGCATAAAAAATACATTGTTAGCTCCAGGACTATTTCCCCATAGCAATATGCCATAGTTCAAGTTACAATTAAAAAATTCAAAATAGGCCATACTCAAACAATCAGATTCAACATTATACTTAAGCTTAAACAATAAGTATAACACTCTAGATAATTTAGTAATTAGCTGCTCAGCATGATAATGACAACTAAGTTTTGAGTCTAGATGAATGCAACTTGACATGCTGATTGGCTAACTCTCCATCTACTTTCCTTAGTGTAAAGATGATTCGTTCTGTTTTATCATCATTAAGTAACTCATTTACTAAGAACCAGTCACCAGCCTTTTCCACTAATAGAGCAGATTCATGTTTCACATAATCCAGAGAGTAACCTTTAACCAGTGCTGATGTATCATCTGCAAAGAGGACAGACTCATGGGGGAGGTTGGATGGAAGATCATTAATCATAATGACAAATAGGAGTGGCCCCAAAACAGACCCTTGGGGAACACCTCTAACCACTTCCCGCATACCAGACACCTGATCCCCCATTATAACCACCTGTTTTCTGTTCACAAGATAGGAACGTATAAGGTTTAATTCTTTGCCCATTACACCATACTTAGAGAGCTTATTAAGCAGTATTTTATGCGATATAATATCGAAAGCTTTTCTTAAATCTAACAAAGTAAAAGCCAAGAAAGAATTTTTTTTCGAATGCCTTAAAGAACTTCAGTAACAACCTTTTAAACTGCATCAATGGTAGACTTGCAAGCTAAAAAACCAAATTGTGCATTCGTAAAGTAATTATTTTTTACAAAAAAAGAATATAGTCGTCTTTTGATAAAGTGCTCAATAATTTTAGAAAAGTTATGAAGAAACTTTCTGTCTACTTATCATGCATTGTAAAAAGCTTCAAACTATCACGATCCAAAAATTCTCACCCCTTTCACTAACCTGTACAGATAGATAGCCGAAATATTTAACGAATTTAATTTTGAAATAAATGTTTAAACAGTATTTATATACTTATACTCGCAGTTTCCCTCGCCTTCGCACGCAATTTCCTGTTGAAAAAATAGTACACTATGTTCACGTATTCTTTTTCTATCACATTCTAAACATTGCTGAGATAATTGATAGTCGTTCCTTCGTGAGCCTCTAGAGCGCATTATGAAGGTACGTACCAGTTCCTGCCTCTATCTTTCGTTGTTTTTGTTAGGTGTTGATAGGTTATTCAGTAGGCCTACCATTATTTTATATGAATGACTTTCGATAAACTAATTTGGTTATAAAGAATCAAATTCGGCCTATTAACATTAATTTTCTGTCTAAGATATTTCCAGTATTATTGTGGAGTTTCAATAAAATGTATCAACGAAAACCAATTTCGATCATAAAGCGTCTTCTTTCGGTTCTTTTCATTTACCTTCGATCTAACTAAATTTGAGTACCTTATGTGCAAATATTCACGGATTTATACAATGAGCAGGTTTTTATAACACTGTTTAATAGTATTTTCATTGAATTAGATAGTTTATTGATCACTGGTGCAATCTAAATTTAAGGTAGGTAATAACTTTGTCTATGCAATCTGCATTACACTACTGATCAAGCACTTTACAATAATAATTTTCGTCATTTTAAATGTAAACAAATGTTTCTGTCTCTTTGATAAACTTCAGCTGAAAGTATTAACAGCTGTTAAGTATCAATTGACTTTGTATTACGTGTCGTAGCGCAGTGTGCCGAATCGAAGGTAAAATATTCCAAAATCAACAAGAATTTATAAATAAAACATTAATTAATTAAACAATTTAAATTGGACGGAGTTGTAAATCTAAACCATTCTCAAATCCCTTTCAACACACTCAAAAAATTGCGTCAAAATCGGCCTAGTCGTTTAGGAGGACTTCAGTGACGTACACACGCACACAAAAATATATATATATATATATATATATGTGTGTGTGTGTGTGTGTGTGTGTTATCGAGAGTTTAGAGCATAATTCACACACTATTACAATACTCATCGAGGCTGTTGTATTCAGCTAGAATACAAATTGCAAGACTCATACTATTACAACATACTTTTGTGATATTGTCGCCCCCAGCTGTAATACATAATTACTAAACCCATTCTGTTATAATTTACCTGGTGGTGTTGTCACAAATCATGCTTCAATTCTCAATTGCAACAATTGCATAATCTAATGACCTACTCATTTTTTAAGATATTGTGTAAACGTTATAATAAGACTATCCGTCATTAGGAGTAGTGTATATAAAGTATAAAAGAAACAGTGAAGCGTTCCAAGAAGATGTTGACATACATGAGGTACATGGAAACACATTCGGTTGTGATGTTGACATGTTTGTCGGAGGTTGAATAAACACGGCTTTGCTGTAAGCTGATGTAACCTTTGATACATTCTCTTGACACGATAAAAGAGAGGAATGGAATTACACTATTTCGCTTCTATTAACGGCATATCTTTGTTAAAGCTAACGTAACAATACTTAAGGTGTTATATTATATTATCTGGACTTATACAGCTTTATTTCGTTAGAAAATTGTATTAAATTTAAAATTATTTGAATTTTAACGTCATAAAACTATAATGTCATTGATTACAATGATTATAATTGTAAATGTAATCTCATTAGAGATCGAAACCTGGTAACACAGACTATTATAACGTGCCAAAAATAGCCAGACAAACTGCCATATTAGAGTCGTCTGCATTGAATGAATATCGATGTTTAGTAATAATCCTAATCCTAAGCCTAATAATATTATAAAGGCAAAATTGTCTTTGTCTGTTGGTTTTTCTTTGACAAAACGTAAACTATTGAACCGATTATACTGAAATTTTACATGGACATTCTCTCACGGCCCCGGGTTAAAGTACAGGACTATTTTTATTTTGAAAGTCCCTCCGAGTTACGGCCCCTGTTTCTTAAAGTAGCGACAATCCCATTTTGGTTTCTAAAGTAGTAAAATATTAATTGAAAGAGCTTGTCAGGTATAAACAACTGTACTGTGTACTCGTAAACATTGTTTTATGACAGCACAATCGTATATTTAATTAATTTATCCATTATTTTAAATTTGTTTATATAGTGTACTTTCTTTAATGAGTGACCATTAATGTTTAAGCCTTATTTTAGATTTCATCGATTAGAAATCGCCACCTTAGAAAATATCCTAAGACATAATATAGTCAGATTTGACTCCCAACACTACCTATGAAGCAGTCAAAAAGAACTAGACGAAGTGCGCTGGGCTGTGCTTTCGGACTAATGTTCAAATTCCAGCTCTAAATGTTCTAAAATATTGAAATAATATTTTTCAGTAATTTTCATACAGAAAAAAAATACGGAAATAATGTTGTTTTTCGTGTACTTTTAACTGTAGATTTTTAGCGAATATTATTAATTTGATTTAGGCCTAATATACAAAGTTACTATCTAATAACTATATGTTCAATTATTATAACCACTAATTTCAGTTTATTTAAATTTATAGTGTAAAAGCATGGAGTAAACTAATAGTAACAAAACTTCTGATTTCAACATCTGCGACCGCTGTTGATCACAGAGTAAAAAATATCCAGATATGAAAATTTAAAGTTTTACTTAAAATAAGCTTTTCAACTGCACATTTCAGCAAATATTAAGTATGCAGAGTGCTTGGTCAGTACTGTAATTCAGATATAAAAAAGCATAAAGTAAATTACAAAGAAGTACTATTACATTTTCACTTACTTATTACTTTGACATAGTAAAAGTTAGATATTTTTACAATCTAACTTTGGCCATACATTTAAAGACTGACTGTACAAACAACCCATCGTAATTGTCTTTAGACAGATGTAGGTTTCTCAGACCTGCCTATGTATCTCAAACACACCCAGGAGTGCCAAAAATGTCACGGTTGAGAGTTATCAGTTGTTTCTTGCTCCTGGCTTTTTTTAAGCGTGCCTTTAAAGTGGTCGTGCTCGCTTGCGCACTGACTGATTTCGTTGAAATAATTCTCTTTGGAATTTTAATGAAATTGCTCAAATAGTTGGTATCTAGTACTTATTTTATAACTAACTAGGCTTATTCTGTTATTTGAATTTAAATGTTTTCAACATACTCCATTTTGTTAATATTAAAGAAAATATAACATTTATTAACAATTTTGTTCCAATAATTCATGTAAACCCATGTGCAAAATTTCGATTTCTTAGCTTAAATACTTCTAGATAAAAAAAAATGGCGACTAGCGGCAAAACGACAAATTTTTCACCTATTTTTATAGGACATTTTTTTTTCTTTAAATAATGAATAATAACAACTACAGAAGGGTTATGACCCCCCTATGTGAGCACCGTGTAGACATAACAATTTATATAATATTATTGTGTTTACAACATTTTCGTAGACTGTAGCAACTCATGGCTGTACGTTGGCCAAACCTATCACTCGAGGAGCTGAAAAAAGTTTATTTCTCTATGTTAGTATTTATAAAAGTATCTGTCTGTCTGTCCGCAGGATATCAAGGAAATAACCTATAAAATTTGGTATGAAGCTTTATTTAAATATCAGCAACATCATGTTCCATTATAGTGCTTTTTATTTGAGGGACATTGGCGGTGGTATTATGAAATGTAATACTATGGATCATATATTATGATTGCTAGAGTCTAATGGGCATTATAAACATTAACTAAATTTTCATTGATATAAAACTCGTAGTATCATTACTAGATTATGACTCTACTACTTAAGTATTACTCGCATAATCAAGCATTCTACTCAGCTTGAAACCTCTTCATCATTACTTTCAAGACTTATAGTTTCCTATAAAAACTATTTAGTCCATTAGGCTGAAAAAATACAGGTGTTCCATTACTTTTTTGTATTAATTGGTTTTTTAACGGCTTAACTCGAACGATGTTATGATGAACAGGCCAGTAAAAAAGTTTACCTTCCCATACCTACCTACAACGATCTCCTATCAATCTATCTGTTCTTAGACTTGTAATGTTGTGTCATGTCATCTTCACTCTTACCATTCCTCCATAGTGCGCATTAAATAATTTTGGAACAGATTAAATCACCGCTTCTTTCACAAACCCTTTTCGTCTCAAACGTGAGCAGATTGCTGGGAATAGTCCCTTCCGATGGGAATTTGGAATCCTATCGATTTTACTTGAGAACTCTGGAAACTGGGTGGTAGTTTGAAAATTTGTAAACGTTGACAATTGCAGTTTCAGATATTTTCATAGCTCAACACACTGTCAACATCATAGATTCAACCATTTAGTGGTTTTAGACGTAATATTATGAATCGTTTCATTGTTCCTGTTTTATTCTATTGCCTACTACAATACTTCCCAATAAGCATTTCTATGACAGCTGTGCGTCCCGCAAGTATTTATGGTGTTTTCTAAAAGATGTCAGCACTTCCTTAGTCTTCTGTATTTGCACCTTAGTGATTTTGTTGTACTCGCACAGTGCAGACAGCTACTGCATGTTATGAGTGCAAATTATCCGTTCCAGAGTAATGTATGTTTTATTTTTAGTGTTTATTTTACCATGCAATATCCACACAAAGAGGCGATCGGCTTCTTTTGTGTCTTATGACATGAACACGGATAGCGAAAATGATGAATTAAACAATATATAATTTTAAAAAATGTGATAAAAGGCACTAAAAATAACTGGTTTTGCATAAAAATTATATATATAAACTATAAAAACCTACAACTATTAAGACTATACACAAACACAAACTTTAAAATGTATTCAGTGTCCTGCTATTCTCCTATGGATACGGTCCACGAGTAGTTAGTAGAAAAGTTTTAATGTAAGCATAGTTAAATATGCACATAATTTAAAGGGCTAGTCAATTAGAAGTATGCTGCAAACCGCAGTTCAAAAAGCCTTATCCGTTGCACAATAGTAGCGGTTCAAAGTTTTTAAAAGTAAACTGTAAATAAAGCAGAAAATTCAAGAAGTATCTGTGAAGTTTTAATGCGTGTAATTATGTGTGAAATTTTGTCTACACTGCGCCATGTGCAAACAGAAACGATGAGAAATGTTAACAGTAGAGAAAGCGAACTCAAATTTAAATCAGTGCAATTCCCCAGTGAAAGAGTTGGAAACATATTTAAAACAGAGTGATGAACGTGCTGTGTAAGAGAGAAGTTTATTCTATTTGCAAACATGTTTACAAATACGTAATAAAGAGAGAAACCCCTACACGAGAGGTTGCCTAGCAACTGAGATGTTGACATTAGTATGTTCAGTTGACATAAAGTAAGGATAGAAATCATAACTTTGTTCCAACGATTGTGCTTATACATCCATTCAAATTTCAACGTAATGAATCCAAGCTTATTAATTACTATACATAATTTCTTTTGGTAACTAAAGTCTGTACGGAATAATTTTTGTTATGTTATTGAGTAATACAAGTTAATATTTAATACTTTTAATATAAACTAATAAAATTAACAGGATTACTTTTCACTTCTACTCAATTACTCAACATCAAGAACATATTTTGTTTCAACATGCGATTTTCCTTGAGAAGAGAAGTAAATGTTTATAATTAAAGAAAGGGGAAATCAATAAATGTGGGAGAATTGTGAAATCTTATTTTGAATGAAATTTTTTAACTTTATTTCTGAGACGGGCGTAGTCCGATGGCATAATTAAAACAGCTAAGTTTTTCCGGACCAAACAGCGTTGAGACATCGCTTACAAAATAAAATTCTTGAAATATTTGAGTTTCCTTGTATATATAACAATATTTTATTCAACAGATGTTGTACAGAAACTGCCAATATTACGTATCCGTCTGTAGATTGTGTGTTAATAAGCTTCACACTACACCTTGTACATTTTAGTTACAATTTATAAATGCTTATCAGCAAAGAAGAATTTATTAAAATCACATTACAAGCCCTTTAAAATGCGTTAAATATTGAAATAAAAAAATATAAGAAAAACTTTTCCTTTTGAAAGTATACAAAATGTATAGTTTTTACATCTGCAATGGAAAGTAATTCTACTCAAACAGTGTATGTTACCTTTTACAACACTAAATATTTATATCTTTCATGGTATGCAACTATTTTTGTATACATGCAACGTACTTTTAAACTGTTTCTAAAGCCCAAGATGGTAGGCTATTTTTGACACGGTAATTAGAAATATTAGCAAAATCTGTATCTTAAATTATAAAGAGAAACTATTGTACCATACATAATCATTCTTAAAATAGTAATCCCTTTTTATATGGTTTCTATTTCTAGGATTTGACAATTTTATTAGATACCAGCAGATAAAATAGTAATAGATGCAGCCAAATTTATGGTAGGTTTCACTGACGCTCAGCGAAAATATATTCAATGGACGGATATGCACCACGAAATAAAGCTCGTTCTTGTCTATTTAGGATTAAAGTGCCATGCTTATCTAAAGCACCTAATCACCTAATCCTAAAGACGACAGATGATATCTCCCTCAAGATATATTGCGGATTAATTTGGCCACATATGTTACTATGTAACAATGTTAAAATTTCATATATTTATACTCAAAAAACTGATTTGTTTTGCGATTTTATCATTGCCATAACGATTACCCATAAGATCAATGTAAAAATGTTTCGCTAACGCGTATTACCAGTATTCAATGCAAAGATAATAAATGGGTGATTAAACACTAATTAAAATATCAATCCCATCTACAACGAATATCATATCTTTTATTTCTTATTAGTAATTTTTAATAATTTCTAAATATTAACTGTGTTTTGACGATATAATTCAAATTGTAAATAAATACTTCAAATAATAAATACCCTTACAGAAAAAAGTACAGATGGCCTGAAATGTCACACAGCGTTAATGAAATTTATTGCAAGTATATACGATATATAAATAAAAAATAATGTATCTCTGAATATTACATGAAGCTGAATATTTTAAACCGCCAGCCTAAATAAGAAACAGATGTCCATAAGTTCTGCCTTGTTTGCAGAAATATATTATATGACGGTAAGTTAAAACCCAAGTGTCAGCCTTAGAGGAATTAACTAAATTCACTGACTGCAATATTATGTCAGATTTATAATAATTATTTTTTTTTTAACTATAGATATGCTCTACATAGCTTTTGCTCTACAATCAAGAAGAACACAAAACTTAATCTGACTGAGACAAATATTTGACAAAGGGGACTTGTAAGAAGTGTTGTATTATTAGGTTAGATCAAAAATTGTAAAAGGATAAGAGATTTTGATGGATGAAAGACTTGTACGTGACTCAGAAACAAAACAAAGCTCTTGTGTTCTCTGGAAATATTTCCATTTACAGGACCAAGATTATTTTTGTTTTTTTTTCTAAAAACTTCTTTAGTTAAATAATTTGAGTAACGTTACGCAATAGCTTTATGGTCTATTTTAAAACTATATTTTTACATATAAATGGTCTTTATTGTTTATTTTAGTTTCTTTTATTCAAATTAGTAACAATTTTGTCATTTATGTGGATTTTACTGTATATTTGATTTTTATCGTTTATTGTTTATTATGCTTCCCTACCTAATAACGTATTATTTTACTACTATATCCTTCGTTTTACTACTATTAAATTTAATATCTTAATATTTTATTTTTCTTATTTAATTTTTAATAATACAGTTATTACAAATCAGATTAGAAACAGATATCAACTAATATCTAAGTAAGATAAACGAGCAATTGTATATATAATCTGAATCTCGGAAACGGCTAAACTGATTTTCATGAAATTTAGTATGCATGGGTTTTTGGAGATGACAAATTGATCTAGCTAGGCTTCATTTTTAGAAAACGTTGTTTTAACCGTGTTTTCAATCAATAAAAAATTGTTAAAAAGTCAATATTTATTTATTTTATATTTATTTTTTTACATTATA
Source organism: Homalodisca vitripennis (assembly GCF_021130785.1). Taxonomy (NCBI): domain Eukaryota; kingdom Metazoa; phylum Arthropoda; class Insecta; order Hemiptera; family Cicadellidae; genus Homalodisca; species Homalodisca vitripennis. The sequence goes on along the minus strand of NW_025777423.1, from coordinate 218,882 downwards.
TAGTTAATGACATCTAGTAAATCACATCTGATGTATCATAACAAGAGTAGTAAGCCAATGGCTATTTGGTTTGAGGAAGTATTGATAACATATGTGTCTTTTTAACTCACATGTTCACTTAAAATTGCCTAAAAGATCTTTGATAAAACTCCAATAAACAATGAACATATGAACAAAAAAAAATTACTGTAATTGAATAATAACCATTAACGAATACCTCACAGCTAATACAAATGTTTGTATTAATTAAGGAAGGTTTAAAACCGAAAGGACATTTTGATTGTAATATAAGTTGATGAATAACTTCACTCCTTTTAAAATTAAATCTATTTATCTATTTCGTATACTTCGTCACAACGTGTAGCTACCGAAAATAACGAACAATGTCTGCAATATTTGCAGCAGCGTGCGGCACAACGTGTAGCTACCGAAAATAACGAACAACGAGAGCGATGTCTGCAATATTTGCAGCAGCGTGCGGCACAACGTGTAGCTACCGAAAATAACGAACAACGAGAGCGATGTCTGCAATATTTGCAGCAGCGTGCGGCACAACGTGTAGCTACCGAAAATAACGAACAACGAGAGCGATGTCTGCAATATTTGCAGCAGCGTGCGGCACAACGTGTAGCTACCGAAAATAACGAACAACGAGAGCGATGTCTGCAATATTTGCAGCAGCGTGCGGCACAACGTGTAGCTACCGAAAATAACGAACAACGAGAGCGATGTCTGCAATATTTGCAGCAGCGTGCGGCACAACGTGTAGCTACCGAAAATAACGAACAACGAGAGCGATGTCTGCAATATTTGCAGCAGCGTGCGGCACAACGTGTAGCTACCGAAAATAACGAACAACGAGAGCGATGTCTGCAATATTTGCAGCAGCGTGCGGCACAACGTGTAGCTACCGAAAATAACGAACAACGAGAGCGATGTCTGCAATATTTGCAGCAGCGTGCGGCACAACGTGTAGCTACCGAAAATAACGAACAACGAGAGCGATGTCTGCAATATTTGCAGCAGCGTGCGGCACAACGTGTAGCTACCGAAAATAACGAACAACGAGAGCGATGTCTGCAATATTTGCAGCAGCGTGCGGCACAACGTGTAGCTACCGAAAATAACGAACAACGGAAGCGATGTCTGCAATATTTGCAGCAGCGTGCGGCACAACGTGTAGCTACCGAAAATGACGAGCAACGAAAATACCGATTAGAAGAACGAAGACGTCGAGACGGAAGACGTCGTATGGCTTTAAAATTTAGTAATTATTGACCAACATATAAATGTGCTGTTACTGCATCTGTGCAATATCACGAATTAAGACCATTTAAAATGTTGTGTATCCATTGCGCTGCATTGCATTTCCCTTAGAACGGGTTTCTAATCGCATAAATAGAAATTCTTTTGATGCCTGTTGTCTGCATGGACAAATTTTAATGGAGCAACCAACATTTGAACAAACAAATGAATTAGTACGTTTTTTATTTAAACCGTCATCCATATTCGTGACAGTTTATAAAAAATTAAACATAAACGCATAAGGATGCTTTTGCTCTAGCATCCTTTAATGCAGAAAGATGACAGAAAGTTAAAGATAAGCAAATTTCAATTTCCTGATATTGGTAGGAAGTAGTAATGTAATGTAATGTAGTAAATGTTGAAAACATAGTTTTAGCTACAAATAGTCTTGGAGTATTGCCCTAATTTAAAAACCTATATACTCAAACACATAATCTTGGTTAGTCAGATAATCCAAATTTTTGAAACACCTCAAGAATTAAATCTGCTTTGGTAAATGATGAAACAAATATCGCCGTCACATAAACCCCGCACAAATGTCCAAACTGATTTAAATTATTATTTTCATATTTAGTATGTAATGTAAGCAGTTTTTGGTTATTATCAAGCACTAGATTTAAGCAAACTACAGGAAGGACTATACATGATTTCTTAATACTATATTAATCATAATTCAATAACTTTATTATAGTTGCTATATTACTCAATTGATTATGCAGTAAAGATTACCATTACCATGCAAACGTTATGAGGACTAATATTGTTACTATGTGGTCCTTATTACAATCGATTCGTCCCTGATTAGTAATAGATTACTTATAAACACACAAGGTCTATATAGCATATACTGTAGGCAGCATAAAATGAGACAGGAAGCATTATCTATTTACGGCAGTTTGAACCGTGGTGTTAGATATTAAGACGGAACAGATGGAGTGCATAACAGTAGTTTCCTTGATCTCATTCAGCACCAGAATGGCTGGTGTTCTGCAAGTTGTCCTCGTAATGTAGTTCAGGAATTGAAATTGATGTGGAAGTCTTCTTATCGAAAGTATGAGTCTTACATACTTACACATCTCGAATAGTAAATCACGTAACCTTTTAATGTAATAATTTGTTTCTGGTTTTTGAGTTCATAGAAAAAACATCCCAAATGGCTCTCACTAAAAAAATATATTTACTGTACCAAAAACAACTACAGCTTTGGTAAAATAAATAATAATAAACTTGTGGTCTGCTCAGTCTCTAGGGGAAACCATATGTTGCTAAGGACCTTGGATGAAAATGTAATTATTTAACAGCTAATAAAATAAATAAAGGACTATTTTTTTAGTTTTGGTTTAGGATAAGGTTGCCTGTGCTCATGACAAAATTATTCTGTGCTTATGACAGAGATATTCGTTAATTACTCACACGAAGGTTAATAGAACTTAACTGTTAGGAAGATTATCTATTTTTTCTTGTACTTTCCACATCAAAACACAATGTAAATCTTAAACTAAACTTATTGTGACTATAGATAGCCCTCCTCATTGAAGCAGCGTAAACCTAAGAACTATGTTTAATTGTTATGCTTGTTATCTTATACAAGATTCATAATCATGGGAGGAAAACCTATTATTATTCATTATGAATTTATTCTACCATTTAAAAATTCTACCATAAATAATATAAAAATCCTAAAACAAATCATTACAGTTATAAATATAAAGTTTTATAATAAAATGTACTAGCTTCAATTTACACGGCTTTAGTAACATTCAAACTCATATGTAACCTGGAATGGTTGCTATACCTACGATGATGTCAGGTTGGCACGACCGTCACGTCCAGATAAGAGATAAATCAGTGCTGTCGGATTGGTATCTCTGTTAAAATTGAGTTCTCAGCCAATCAGTGCTCTGATTGTTCTTGTACGTGTTTTCTCTCATCCCAATTGTCTAGCCAATTTGAGTTCTTTACGGATTGCTTTTTATGTTCAATGGTTTTTGGTATTTTTTCAGGATAATGGAATTGATTTGAAGTTCAGTTTTGATTTTATGAGCTACTTGTGTATGCAACTTTAACTACACAAATATAGCAACTTGTGTTTATGGTATGTTTTATACTTTAAATTACATTAAATCTCCCTTACATACCATTAAACGTTACAATGTTAAAAATAAGCGGAGTTTTTAAAACATAACCTGATTTGTGAAAACTCTATTATTTAGTACCAATATGAAGATATTCACTAGTATAAAAACTAACGATACAGTAATAAATTACTTTACTGAGTGGGGAAACATAGATGATAAAAATATAAAAATAAATCCTTCGACAATAACAAAATTGTGAATGCCTCAGTTCAAATTAAAAAATACCTACTATTTATATGAAAAACTATAAATTAAAGTAGACCATATAGTTACTGCATAGTCACAGATCACAGATAAATATGTTGGACTAAAGAAGTTTTCAGAATACTTATAAACATTGTTCTGGTCCTTTAAGTGGAAATATGTCCAAGCAAACTTACTGCGTGAAAGGAGGAATGAAGGAAACATGATCCTTAAGACTAAAAATAAAGAAAGTCAAGAATAGCCTTTTATCAGACGAGAGCAAAATACAATCTCTATTCGAAGTATGCAATGAGCGGTATGGAAGAAAGGAGAACTGTTGTTTGTTTTGTTTATGTGACACGTACAAGTTGCTCATCCATAAAAATCTCTTATCCTTTTACAATTTTTGAACTAACATAACAAAAGAATACTTTTTCTAGAAGCCCTTTGTCGAAGATTTGTCTCAGTCAGAGAAAGGTTTGTGTTCTTCTCGATTGTTGAGCAATAGATACTTTAGAGCATCACTATTGTACTGTTGTTGCTGTACAGTTATTGTACGTCTGACAAACTACAATTTTCAATGGATTTAGTGAATGCCTTTAAGGCTAACATTTAGGGGACAATATGACTCACCCTGCCACCACGTAATATGATTCTGCATTGAAGGGAGATCAAGATCTGGAAATTTGATTCCTATCTAAGCTGGTGACAGTTAATGTTTAACTTCGTGTAATTGAGAAACCTTCTTTACTATTTAGAAATAACTTATATTAAAAGAAATTGCATTAAAACCCAGTGTAATTTTAGGCCATGAGTAACTTCCGTAGTATGTTATATTTTATGTCAAGTATTTCTATAAATAATTATATCAGCAAAACAAAGTTCCTTAGTAAATTTTAGAAGTTATATAAAATTATCAATGTTAAGACCAAAAATAATATTCGTTGTTGATGAGAATATGATTTAGTTCTGGCTTAGTTACCCTTTTATTATTCTAAAACTTCATAAAACTGCATAATGATGGAATCCTTATTATCTCATTATCGTAATATACTATATTAATCCAACAATTACATTTATTATCATATCTGTGTTAAAAAAGTGTTTTATATTTCAACAGTGTAATATTAGTTCTTATAACTCTAAACAGTTATATCTTTCAAAGTGTAAGACTGATTTTTTAATTCGCAACGTACTTTTAACTGTATTTACAACCCAAGAAGCTAGGAAATTTTTGGCAGGGTTATTAGACATTTAAGCAAAATCTGTTGCTTAAATTATGAAAGAGCAATTATTATACCGTACATAAGCGTTATTATTATACTTAAGGTCCGTCTTTTTATTTTTTCTATTGTGTAATCATAATAAATACTTTTTTCTTCTGCGATTAAATATTCGTTGACTTATCAAATGTCAGAAACTTTTTGTGCTGACTGCTAAAACTATATTTGAAATCAATAGTCTTATAAAGGTATTACTATTTTAGCTAAATGATGAATAGGTGTTTACTTTATATGGTTAACTGGGATCAAAGATAAAACATGATACGTGTATAAGGTAATTCGAAAGTTTACATTAACTAACTTTCTTGTCTGAATGTTATATGAAAATGTTCTACCAATTATAAGCCAACTTTTGAAATCCAAATAACCATTTTTATTTTACTTTCAATTCAAATTCGGAACTGGAAAGCAGTGTTATAATATGAAATTGTATGTAAGTTCAGTATCAGTCAATTTATTTTTGTCATTGGAAAATGCAACTTTTAATTTGCATGGGTTTCTGATGTCAATGATTAGTGTTTTGTATACATGTATACAGAGTATGCACAAGAAATTAAAATCTAAAGTGCATTTATATATTAAAATTAACCACTAAGAAGTTTAATTTCATAAGCGCTTATGGAAGTACCTCCATGGAAGTACGCTTAATATTACATTTTTGAAGTTTTGTTTGTCCGTTTGCTAAGTAAGCACGATAACTTTCGGAAGAATTTACTTCGAGTTAAAATTTGTCACGAAACACCACCTCTCCTACATCCGCACCCAAACTGAAAATGTTAAAATTTGTCCATTTGGAGTCGCTCTCTGGTCCTCCATGGTGCCAATACGACGTCTCTCCCACTGCTTTTATCATCGTCGTGATTGTAGTCTCTGCTACTTTATTGAGGATAATAATAGGTAATAACCGTCTAATCAATGTTCTTGGCATTATAAACTTTTAATTTAGTAATTAAACTCGTCTATTACATTACGTTACAAAACATTTAAAATATTTTAATATACCTGTAATTTGACATACAATAGAATTGTAAAACTTCTATGGTATGAACGTGTAATAGGATTTTGGACATTTGCCATCGTTATATGTAACAAACTGTGTAAAACTACGTTTCAAGATTGAAATCTACCGTCTTTCTCATTCATAAAGAATATTAATACACAAACATGTTCTTAAAACCTACAGTACAACGTGTGAAACAGGACTGGTACAAAAAGTAAACGAGAGGAAAATTACCCTACAACTTCTTGAGGTCCAAAAGCAGAAAATGAAACAAAGGCCTCGTCACTACACAAAAATCAAAAGCACAAACAAACACAAGCTAAGTGATTCATTAGTGCCAGCAAAAGTGGGATACTAGCAAGGAAATCAATTGATTCTTTTCATTGTCTCATCGTGTCATGTGAAATAACGAGACAGGAAGGCGATGGTCTTATAGAAACATTAGAAGTTTAAAGAAGACCTTGTATCGAAAATCTAAAACCATGAAAACCTTTTAATCGTAGTTTAAAGCCAAAACGTATATCGGAAAGATTTAAACAAAATATTTTAAACAACAAACTAGAAAGGTATTTCATAGGTAATGGAGAGTATAAACTGTTACTCTCTATAAAGCAGTCTTTCTTCGCATGTGGGTTTTGTAGACTAGATATTAGTTAAAAAAAGTAATTTTGTTTATACGATAGAAAACGATAAAATTCTGATATAAACTAAATTAGTAAACTACTCGTACAAACGAATGTGTTTTAAAAGTAGTTTATTTAAATACAGTTTAGAACAATTCCAGTTTAATTGTAATAATGAACTGTAAACTTATGTTTCTATGTCAAAATATAAAAGTAAGTATAGTTTTGATAATAAATAGATCAATCAGTTTTAGCTTAACAAGATGTATATTTTCAAATTATATTGATGCTAAACTCAATGATTTTAGGAATATATTGAAATAATATTCTAGACCGGTAAGTTTATGCTATTGTGTTGTTATTAATTTGACAACGGACTTTACTATAAAAGGGTTTTAACTGTAAGAAATATTCAAAAATCAAAGAATAATGCCAAAGGTCTCTTAAGAACAAAATATATTCACGTTTCTATATCAAAATCAAATATACTCGACTCTGGAGGATATTGAAATGAAATCCAGTGGAAGACCTTTGAACACGATTGAGTAACCCAGGACCGTTCTATTGCTTTCATACCTAACTCCATGCTCCCCCTTTGTCTGTGACAATCAAAATTGTTCCAAGGTATCGGCTGGTGTAATACCCATTGTTTTTGTCTGGATTTTCCTAGTTGCTGTCATTAATGTGCATCGTCATAAATATATATTTAGGAGATAATGGAAATTAAATATCATGTTAGTAATACCTGTATAAAACAACTTAGTACATTCAATGTTGTTCCAATTATAAATTTTAATTGTTTTAATTATAAGCAATTCTTATCCCAATGTAAAGAATTATTCATGTGAAGGCTAGATTTGTAAGTGAAGTCATTATATTTACAGGTTGATATGATGGAATGTTGTGTGATTTTTTGTAGTTAATAGAGCTAGAGAGATGTATTGTGTGAGGATACACGTAACGAAAAGATTTTAATAATCGAATCGTAGTTGTATAAATTTTTTAACATGTAACGATGACAAATCTCCATAATACTATAAATCTTTTGTTAAAAAAGCAAAGTAAAGAATGTATTATTTTACCAGGCGAAGTAAGGGCTAAAAAGCCTTCTCTAACCTGGGAACCAACAGCTGGTAATTCAGAACGTCATTTAAGAGGAATATGCCCACGATGTCCCTGTTTTTAATTAGGAAATTTGCGTACGAAACGCGGGTAACTACTAGTAATAAATATTACTGAATTTTAGAACACACGGTTAATAATCTTGCATATAATTAAAATATCATAATGAATAAAGAAATGTTGTCATAAAATAACAACTTTGTTTATATATCTATTAAACATTTCTGCATGCTTGAAGTTAATTACTACAGTATATTAAGTTAATTACTACTGTTTCAGCATTATTTATATTGCACGTAAGTACAATGTTACAAGATAGTTTCTAACCAAGTACAAGGTCAATGTTAGTTGTAAATAAGGAACTATTTTATTCCATTTTAAAAAGCTTTTTACTCTAAAATGCTGTTATTAATAAGCAATTTCTGGTACAACATGGATTAACCCTGGAAAAACTATTTAGCGATTTGCGTAGTGGTTTATACAAAATTAATTAAATACTCAGGTTTAGGGAACAAGTGTTTCCAGTACACCCATCTGTCAATATATTAATCCTGTATAACTAATCAACATCATTATTGCTGACAGTTCTAGAAGACAATCTCATGCGAATGTCGTCATTATTTGTTTCCTTGTCTAATGAATACAAGTGTTTTTTTTTCTAGTGTAAAAACGGGCTGTTACCACGCAATAATGCTTCATATATGACAGAAAACCATTGCGATACAAAGTCATAACTTGGTCTAAGGGAAATTGGGCGAATAGAACCGTTACAAGTAAGTGTAAATTTAATCGCATATATTGGTAAGAAGAATATAATATTTTGTAATTTTTGCTTAATATAAACTATGTACTTTAAAAGAAATCCATATTTCAACCTACATTTAAATTTCAAAGCACCTATCAATAGTATCGTATGACTATATAATTTTCTCATTTTAGTTACAACACAACTATATACTAACATTGCTGATCTAATAAAAGTTAAAAAAATAATAAAAAATATAATTCTGTAATTAGATTATAATCCACCCAATAGACCTAAGTATCTGATTATATCGAGACATAGAGACCTATAACTCTAGATAAATTAATAAATAGCTTATAAATAATTGATAATTAAATATATGAGGTAAGGAATTATTAAGTTTAGAAATCGTTTCAGTAAATTTTGCTGTTCATTAATTTTCAATTAGAAGTGACAGTTTTTTCGTACATTCAGTGAATATCTGCACACTACTTTGATACTTAAGCGAATATATATATATATATATATATATATATATATATATATGGGAAATAAATGTATGAATCACATTCAAATCAGTCGACTATCCTGTAAAATGCTTATGAGAACAAAAACTGTAAAATGACAGTTATTTTGCATGTGGATGTATAATATAAGTGTTATAAAAAATAAGCTATGAATAAAAAAGTACAAAAATAGTTGGTTGATGATGTATTATATTTCACCTCCATGGAAACTTTGTATTTTATACCAAACTTTGCAATCAAAGAGACTTTAACCGGATTGTTCGATCCTAAGTCTCCTAAGTGGGAAATTTATTATTTGAGAGGAAAAAATTGCAAGTAACCCTTTAATGCTTATACAACAGTAAAATAATGCATTAACAATTCATTTTATATTATAATAATTGTAATATATTTAAGTTTTTCCCTTATACGGTGTTCACAAAATGGAGTCGCAAAACTTTGTCGGTGATAGTATTCATAATTTCAAACGAAAATTGTCACTGTTTTGTATTTTTTGTAATAAGATTATAATTTCTAAAACTATTTAACCTAAAAAAATCAAACTTGGCAGATAGGTTTTACTGGATAAGATGAAAATTCACTATAATAATTGGTATTTTCTTTAGTATTAACAAAATTGCGTTTGTTGAAAATTTTTAAAATTAAATAACAATGAACCCAGTATAGTTCAAAAAATGTACTATACAACAGTTATTTGAACACTTTCATTAAAATTCCAACGGTATTTGTTTCAACGAAGTCCGCCAATGCATAATCAAGCACGACATTTATTGTTTTATTATATGGAGCCTTTTTAATTTATTTACACATTTTGCTTTTTTAACTTAAAGTACCTGATAAATGAGATGTAATACCACAATACTTCAATATTGTCTGTATTTTGACTAAAACCTTAAATACATAAGCATGTAAATCTTGTTGTTTTGATTTTTTTTTTTTTTACTGGAAGTAATGATCAGCAAAATGTCACTGTTCCAATCAGCGCAACTGTTCCAATAAATTGTCACAAGATCGATTACAATAAGCAGTATTATATGAAAGTCTATTTAAATAGTTAAAATACTTGTTGTGTTTTTAATTACCTATAGGCACAGAATGCATGACCTGTTTCTCTCCCTCCCCACAATTCAGTATGAGTATGACACAAGTATACCGACTTCATAAGGTTTTTTAACACATTTATACAATCGTTTATCCAAAATAAACATTTTATAAAAAAATTCCATTTTTCTCATAAAATTATTTTTATTTTAATGTACAGTATTTTGCGTCCTTTTTATTCCAGTAATTGTAAATGTTGTGCCTTATATAATACATTTTTGTAATATAATATAATGGGCGTTAAAAACGTATAACTTGTTAAATCTTTTTATCACTCTCAAAACTGCATTGTTAAATTTGAGACTAAATCCTTAAACCATTATTCGTCATTAAATGAACAAAATAACATTATTTTCCATCTATAATTTCTAGGAACATTTTCCCTTTAAAACATTATGATCTGCGTTAGTATTATTTTATATATAATACGTACTGTCATATTTATATTTTAATTAATTTAGACTGAGAAAACTGTAAACAAATAAAATATAAATTTAGAACAAAATATTGGTTTGGCCTGTTTTTCAGATAAAACATTATTATTGCAATTAAAACTTCAGAGAATTGCTGGTGTTTTAAGTAAATATAGATGACACGTGTGTTAATTATTCACTACAAGAGGAATTATAATTAAAATAGTTGATGAATGTGCTGCAGTGTCATGCGTTTTTATGGAAAATGTTAAGAGATCAGGATTTACAATTATTGTGAAATACAATTGACTTATATAATGTTCTAAAAATTCAGTTTAAAAATTGTTTTGTCATTTTAAAATCTATATATATTTACTTACTGACCGAAATGGATTGCACCCAAATAATCATCATGCATTTATTCTGTTATTTATTATCCGTTCATAACAGTAAGATATTACGTGGTCTTCCTAAAATAACGATTTTTTCAGCATAACTTAATATCCTAACAAGACATACAGACATGCAATATTACAAACTCATAACTTACACCGTTTCTGAATAATGAATTAAATTTCAAATTGAATATACAGACACACATTCAGACTAAACTAAGTGAAATAGAGCATCGTGTTAAAGGGCCTATTTTGTCTTTACCTATTAAATTATATGCTGAAATATGTCTCCAAATCTTTTCAACTCCAAGTATAGATTTAATTGTATATTAGGCTGAACCCCCAATTTATTAAATTTTATTATTCATGATCATAAGTGTTTCATGTGTCCAAAAATCAGTTGTGAAAGAATTTGCTATCGTGTAGTTTGAACTAAACGGTTTTCTCCACTAAATCAACATTCTATAATAGTTTTAAATATTTTAATTCACGATGTGCAAAAATCGTAGATCTTCAGTTTGATTATCGAGTTATTGAACGTAATACATTATTTTAAATATATTCATAAGCAAAATACGATGGTGAAGCTTCATAATCCTTTGTAATGAATTCAATTGTGAATAAAAAAGTTTTTATTTTCGTATTATTATCATTTACAAGAAACACAATATTATTTTAGTATGGAATAATATAATATTCTTAAAGAATTCATCTTATGATCCAAACTCGAATTAAAAAATACTATACTACCTTAAATTTTTAAATGGTAATTATACTAATTAATTTTAAATTATTAAATCTGTTACATATAGCATATTATACACAACATTGTTTATTTTAAAACACATAATTTTTTTTTCTTCTTGTCAATTACCAGTATATTTTAGATCTCAATGAACAAGTTAACTTCAGTTGAGGATAGGCCTCTTTGTGTACCAATATTACAGCTGACATACGTTTACTCTACAATGTAGGAGACCACGACAATGTACGGTTACCTTAACATGAAAGCGAGAATTGTAAACACGAGTTGTGTTGTCGAAGACTGGAACAATGTGGACAATAGAACAAAGAGGTCCGTTGTAAACTGACAAAGAAACATGTGCCGATGTGAACAGAGCAGATAAAGCTCTGTAAACTATCACTCTAACGTTTGTCTAGGGCATCACTGATATATACGAATGATGCTCGTACATATTGGGCATTTTTTAAATATAAATACTGTGAATAATTTATTCAACATAGTGCATATGTTTTATCCTAAGTAAACTTTAAATGTGTGAAAAACTATTTGATCAAATTCAACATTTTTGACAGGTAAATAGGTTATCTACACCTTGTTTAACTTTTTATGCTTATTTAAGTTGTGATGTTTTTCGTGGTTTTATTATTCGTCATGATGATACGAAAATATAATTTTTCACTATCTTCCTAATTCTTACTGTTCAGATTTATATAGGTTCATGCGCATTTTGAATTATATATTTCTAATTATATATTACATTAATTTTACATTACATTTAAGGGAATGTTTGCCCATAACATTTGCTAGGATTGTCGTAGAGATGATTTGATCATGTCATTATGTGTTTTTTTTAATTTTCCTTTTAAATCATATGTATATATATATATATATATATATATATGTACACTTTTTTTACATACTTTCTTGATTGTGTCATCAAGGCAAACTCAACATTATCGTCGGAAATATTATTAACTTGAACCAGAAGTGCTCAAACTTGTGCAAAACCTACAACATCGCGTGTGAAACCGTAGGTATCTGCCAGTTCTATAATAAACGAAACAAATATTACAATGACATACATAATTTTCTTTATCTTATTTTTAATACATTGTATTGAGTTTGAATTTGTGTCTTTTGCTTATATGTCAAACAAATATGACATTTAGGTGGTGTATTCGGTTTTAGCTTGGGATAAATTTGTAACATTGTAATAAGATAGTCCTAAGATAATTCTTATGATAGTTGGTTTTATTAAGAAAAGGTCTTTTAACACTTACCGATGAGTTGCAGGTATTTTTAAAGGTAATATAGGTGAATCTCTTTACTAGGGCAAAATAAATACGGCCAATGTAAAATGTGGCTTTTACTATGTTTTGTTAGTTATTAGATTAAGCATTCGGTTAAGTGGTTCATCCACATCTTCTGGATTGTATAAGAGACCTTAAACTACAGGGTTGAGCTCCTATCCATCTCAAAGATATCAATGTGTACAGGTACCACAATCATCCTGGACTCAAGTAAATGTTGGTGTCCCCTAAGGATCAATTCTGTGGCCATTGCTCAACAACTTGTAAGTAAATAATTTGGAGTGGTAGTCCCACACAACCATCTGGTTATGTACGCTGACGATAATATGCCAGCTGTCCCAGCGTCACCGCTGAATCCTTAGAGATTAACAATCAAGCTGTTGTAACAACGATATATCAGTTTTTGAGTTGTCTAAATTCACATCTGAACCTAAAAACAGTTTTTATGGAACTATTATTATGAACATAACATTCAAATTAACAATACAGTTGTACCACCTAGTTGTACAAGGAATTAATATTTGGGATGATGACCTCAGTTGGCGTACTCATATTATGAACGAGGTGTGCAAGTCTTGTCTCTTCATCTGCATTTCTGACATGCCATTTAGCGTATATCGCAGCAAACGTTCTTTGCTTACTGTTCTCTTGTTGAGTCACACCTATGATATGGTTTATTGCACTGGGAAGCGGCTGCACTAACAAATTAGTAGAATTTTTCATTACAAAAAAAGGGCCGTTCGTGTTCTAGCAGGGCTAGGTAAACGGGTGTAATGCAAAATTACATTCAAAGCATTAAATTTTCAAATAATGCCATTAATATAATTTTTTTAAACTGTTATGTTTGAAAAGTTTAATATTTGTAAGAGTAATTGTTCGATCCGCGGTACATAATCTATGATAACACTCGATTACGTGTGAATCACCGACATACTCGGCTATGACTGCAGATATGCCTCTTATTATCAGCGCTGCTTGTTTTTGGAGGTTTTCTGATTGCCTGAAATGGATACACAACAAATTGGAATTCAAACTGAAATTAAGGGAGCACTTGGTGGGACGGTGTTTTAAACGGTGATTGTTTAGCGTGAATTATTTTTGCATGAATGTATTACAATTACGTTTTAAACTGGGTTTCTTAATTAGATTCCTCTATTTAGGCTGGTTTCTCTAATCACAAAATACGTTTTAGGCTATTTTTAACTTTAAACTCTACAATAAGCAATTGTAAAATATTGACACTGTCATACAACATGATATTTTTATTTGTATACAGTCATTTACTAATTCGTGCTTAAACTTTTGTGATTTTTTAGCCTCATTTTATTTGGCATTTAAACAAGGGAACAAATTCTAAATCTACATACGTAGGCTTCTATATTCGTAACATATTATTGAGACTTGTACAGTGTGATGTCGCTAAGAGCGTAAAGGATCTCACATCCAGGAACAGCCTATTGGTTTCCAGCAAGATCATTATCGAACGTCGTCTCTGGATAGCGTAACAAGCCACAGCATCCCTGAGCATTGAGCATCCCTTTGATCAGTAATGGATGATACAGTCAGATACCATTATTGGGATTACTCGTTTCAATGAACATTGTATATATTTTATTGTATAATGTTTACCTGTGTACATACATATAAATATAAACTAAGCATAAATTTTTTTAATATATACAAAAATAAAGTGATTCAATGTAAATTAACACGCATTGCAAATAAAAGAAATGTATTTGATAATATTCAATATGCAAGTGGTATTCGGAATGGTGTTATAACAATAATTTATAATTCATATGAGATTATGTAAGTAAATAAATTAAGTATATTAAGTGAAAAGAATGGCGTACGTAATACATTGTACTTTGTTATGCAAATGTAAAGTGTGTACAGTAATAATTCATAATGATAGATCTAATTCTTTACTCTCAATATCCAGTGAAGCTGCTGTATAACTAATTATCACGATATCTAAACTTTTACATTAACTTGCTCCCAGCAAGTTTGTGGCAAAGTTGGAGCGCAGATGTTACTGATCTGAACTAAGCAGCAAACTTGTTTCTACACAAGGCTCCAAGTCTGAATAAGCTCCGAGGAACACTTTCCCATATTTCTTGCGTTCACGTAGTAACACACTTTTGATGACAGCTCGTGTATATCATTTTATTGTTGCTGAAGTTATATAGTAATATGATAAAAATCGATTACTATGTACCTTTACTTGATGTAGTAGAGTTATAAAAGCTTAGCAGTTCCCATTCCAGAGTTACAAGTGGGTACCAGTTTAAATAGTTTTATCGTAGCAGTTACATAACTCAGGTAGTCTTATATATAACTTTTTTATTTTTTACTTGTTAATTAATAGTAAACTGTGTAATCCCCTAATTGCCAATAGTTTTAACTTCCTTTTCTAACGTAACCAACTCAGTCAGCTAAATTGCTCAGTTTTCACCATGTTCCATTTATTAAAGCAATATCCCTTTCAGTGTAAACGGAAGAACGGTAGATATCATGGAGTGGTTTGGAGTGGTATGGAGTGGTTGTCATCTCCAATTATTGGACGGAAGACACATGGAAGAAGTTACGGGTTACGTGGGAGAATGGAAGAAATATAGAGAAGTTGTAGTCCAGGAGCTAACGGCCAATTTTCAAAGAAATTTTCCTTATGAAAGGAATCAATCAGCTGTGCTAGTTTTACTGGAGGGCGGAATAGGAGGATATGAAAGGGATAAAAATATTAAATTTCAGTTTTTCAATAAATGTCAAATAACCGTCAATTTTAAAATATGTAACGAACCTTAAAGTGACCTACACAGTCTCTGTCTAATTTTATGATTCTGATTACTATTATTCAAGTATCTAAGAAAAATTATCATTTCGTATATTTAGCCTTTTGATTCAACCTACACCGATTTCTTTATTACAAAATATTATTTTATCAATTTGAAGTAAGACTAGGTTGTGTAAAATAAATCTCGGCTCCTTGTTACGGATATTTACTTGAATAACACTGATAGTGTGGCGGTTCTTTAATTGTTTCCTTTTTAATATACATAGTCATAGCACAAACTATTTAAGAAAAACACCTTAAAATTAAAACCTCGAATAAAACACTTTTTATAAATATGCAGAAGTTATCCGCGGCTTCATATTCAATTTCCCGTTGAAATAAGGAACAATATTAAAATATACTTTTTAAATGATATTCTAAACACTTGAGATAAGTGATAGTCACTCAAACGAGAAAACTGATGTTTCCTGGCCCTTCTAATGTAAGATGTGTGCTGTAATAATTGTAAGAAAATAGGATCCCCGCAATTTGCTTACTCTGGCTTCTCTATAGAGGTTGATATGTAAAACTTGTTCAATCTTGTTATAGAATTAATGTGTGATCACTCTGTAACGGCCCTTCTTCGTGAAAATTGTTGTATCAACATCGCTCGTGTGGTTTCGGAAAATTCTGTAGATATTAATAAAAAAACATAGAATTCTATCAAATTGTACAACCTTTTTAAAGTCGGTTAAAAATTTTAGTTATAGGCTTAGAAGAAAAATAGCACAACTTGCTCATCACTCTTGTCTTTCGTCTTGCCTTACTCATGTGTTTCTTTTCATGCCCTTAGCTGAAATATATTCAAGAAAGTAAATGATCAAAGTGATTTCAATGAAATAAAACAGGAACTATTTATGACACAATATTTTATACACCGGTGCAAATCAATGTACTTTAATCTAGCGTATTATGAAATCGCACGTTAAATACCAAGTACTAGAACACAATCACTAAAGTTACTTCCTGTTTACTTTCAATAACAATCGTTTGGTCAGTTTTTCTAATTCAAAAACTTTAATTGACTTCTAATCAAATAAATACTTATTTTTTAAGCTGTAAGACTTCACTGAGAGTTAAATTAGTTACAAGTTAAGTCAGCACAACTTGGGTAAAGTGTCAGAGTTCTTCCCAAATTTGTTTCTTAACTTAGATCGAAATAATCCTGCTTCCTTTTAAATCTAATTATCATACTACCTATACCAGAGGAGTGCTATAGTACATCAATATAAGGAGTGACCCAGCTATCTACACTATCTATATACACATTGCTGTTGCAATGTGTGTACTAACTTATGACATCTACTCAATATTTAAAAAGAAGATACACAACTGCTAATACAAAATAGCTGATTAACTACTGATCATTCTCTAAAACGTAAAAAATACCAATTGATACAATATATTTCATTGATTTGGAATTATAATAAGTCAAAACTACGATAACACTGTTACTGTAATGCTTAGTGAATAAATTACAATTTGTATACAGAGCAGCTAATATTATAATTGCTTCCAAATATGGATTCCTAAAGTTATGAAACATACTAGAGACATTAAATAACAAATAATTGCATCTAGAAGAAGAATTAGTATAGGTGGACCAAGATTTAAATAAATCTTTCAGAAAAATTCAAACAAAACAATGTTCAAATTTCGAAAATATATCATGTACATTGTAACGACTAAACACTCTTGCAATTTGTTACTATTTGAAACAAAAACGCAGAAAGAATGCCACTTTGAACACTAAACTGTATAATTGTTCCTGTATCAGAAATTAAAATACCTTTAGTACATATTTATATACTAGATAGCAGTTACTCGCTCTATGCTAGTATGTCTTCCTATTAAATAACAGATACATTATAGGTAGGTGTGTCCTTTTAAAAACCTTAACAAACTTTCCTGGCAATAAGTGATGATCACTGGAATATATTCAAGATCCACTTTACAATATAAAACGGGCAATGAGCAATGTTTTGGGGCCTTAATTTCGGAGAGTGAAACAACTGTTATAAATAGCAATGAAGTTAACAAATATCTGCAAAGATATTGTATAATATTTGAATGAATAGTTCCAACAATTTCAGTATCATTTGAAATATTTTAACTCAGAGTGCAAGAATGCTAATCTTAGTGAAACTGCTTATAATATAATACGATGATTAACATTATATTTGTATGGTATATATTATTTATTGTGTTCATTGTTAAGAGGTTGAGAATATAAAACACTACATTGTCTCTTATTTGAAGTAGCATGTGAAGACGCATTTCTTGTTTTAATAAATTATATTTGACGCACCATCGTAGAGATCACACGGTTGCCACGATTACAAAAATTATAAATACTCGGTTTCAGTGAAACATGTTTAGTTTGACTTCCTAAGTCAAAAATTGTTTACCTTGACCATGTTTACCCTTCAGTTCTAAGTTGTTCCCGTTGTCATAGTAGCGATTGTGTTTTTGCCCCAATCAAGAATGTATATAGCCTGTATAATTTGTTCTGAAAAGTCTACTACAGTCGATAAGCATTAACTTTCGGTGATTGTAATCCACTTCCGGTCTAAGGTATTTAAGGTGATGGCACTAAGGAGTAGCGTTTACATTGTGGACCCGATTAAGAAAGTTACTCTAAGAAGACTATTTTTTTTAAAAAGCGGTCTTCACGTCAATTTAATTTACTTCCGGTCTAAGATGTTTTCGGCTCGTAGTAATGTTTGCTTTTTTACCCTTACCAAGACACATAAGATTAAAAATCTTATTCGGTCACAAAGTGTATACTTAAATTTGAAATATCCTATTCTAGGGTAAGGTATTTTCTAGCTGTAGAAGCGTTTGTCTTGTTGTCCTAATCAAGAAAGTTAGTATGAAAAATAACTACTTCCGGACATTGTAATCTACTTGCAGTGCAGTAGTAGCATTTACATTGTTGCCCAATTATGACAATACGTAACTATATTGTCTGAAGAGTCTACTTTCGTCAAAAATCAATTTTTCCAGCCATTCTTATATATTTTCGGTCTAAGTTATTTCTTGTGTCCTAGTAACGTTTACTTTTTGTCCAGATGAAGAAATTATATATTTATGTATATATGACGGTCTGAAAAGTAACATTTTTTTGAAAAAGTGAATACTTCCCGCCATTTTAAACTACTTGTGATATAAGATATTACTGGTTTCTGTATTCTTTTTAGGTACTATAGACATATGTGTCAATTTTCACAAATTTATAAGATAGCGAGAAGTCTAAAAACATATATAGTTCTATGATGAAAATCATATTTAAGCTTCTATGGTGGTTGACAATTCATAAATTTTTTCTGCTGAGAACATGAGGTAATTTCATCATAGTAAGACATCAGCAAGAATATACTTTTTTCGAGAGATTGTGCAAAATTTCAACTTTCTGTGATATTGTGTGGCTAGAGAATTAGTAATTAGTGAGTGAGGGCTTTATACACAGGAAAATGTGGAGTTTTGTGCAGGGAAATGCTATATGATTTCTTAACAGATTTTTAACGTTTGAAACCGGCCAGCTCACTGTAAGAGGTGGCTTTTATATGTTCAACTATGTTTAATATTGGCACTCCACCCTACTGAGTTTAGATCTTTAACGTTATTTAAATTGGACTTTTTAGATAACTGTTTAAGTTTTGTAATGTGTTTAATCCTAAAGTATGATAAATTGAACAATAACACTTCCCAAACCTTGCTATAGCTGCAACTAAATACAAAAACTTGTAAAGCTATCTGAACAAAAAAAAGTAATAAAGGTTTTATACGTATGCAAAGTATGTTGTGTAGTGGTCTTTGGGACTTTAAAAACTAATTTATGTACTTGAAAAACCTTTTGCATAACTTGAAATGGTATGATACGTACATAAAAGTGTATGTGTACATTCTTAAATTACATAAACCAAGATAACTTTTCATGAGATGAAACAATTTTTAATCCAAATATTTAATTTCAATTATCACACCAGTAAACGAAATAAAATCATTTCATGCAGTAACAATATTGCACTGTCGTTGAATGAAATTTGACAAAAAAAAAAACTGTGCATGCGTTCTCGTAAGGCACTCTAAATTGTGTTCTCTAAAGTTTAATCAATAGAATCAAAAGTGTTATTTCTTTTCTTGTACTTATCATAATATGAATTAGTATGTATTGTTTACTATTTACTAGTTTTCTATGATATATGTGTATGTAGAAAAGATTGGGATTGGAGGAAGTATTTTTCAGACTTAGTGGAAATTACAGGTTTACTTAAGTCCAAAAAGAAACTGGTAGTAAATTACTGAATAGTAAAGCAACGGATATACTAGTATTATATTTGTATAAGAAAACTATTATATATAAAGTGTTCTTTATTTATTTATTTTTGTTTAAATTGGAAATATTTAGAATAGCAATAACGAATTGTATTAATGTAAAATAAGTGGTCATATTTTTTAAAGATATTGAGCAGTAAATACTGGTATTTTATAGTTTACTTATAAAGCTCGTATTCATTCAGTTTTTTACCCTTAAGAAGGCGCATGCTTTTAGTGTTTAAGCCGCCTGATTTGTATTATTATAACAGTGGCATTGTAAAAAACTATGTTTTCAATTTCACAAAAACTAATGTAATTATTTGAATAAATAAAAATATAAAAGATACTGTAATGAAATAAATTATATAACTGGCTTGTATAGAGAATTGCAATTACAACCATATAAAAGTGCAGAAGATTATTTAATAAATCATTTATCACAGAATGTATTTACACTTAGAAACTTTCAGTGCATAAAAGAGGATTTTATGTATATTATTACTGGTAATTGCTACAAAATCAACTAAGATCATATTCACCAATAACCGCCCTTGTTCAATAATTTATATATTTTTTACTTTTATATTTTTCAAAGCTCTACGAACAACCTGTTCTTTTTCGATATAACGTTTTATACATTTCGTGGCTTGTAGGATAAATGTATGTACAGTATCGAGAAGTTTATGTTGGCGCCACGGAGTAATGCCGGAAACTACCTCCCGTTACTGTTCGGTTATGGTGATTATAACTAACGTGGGATTTCACAACAATAAAATATTAGCAGCATGTTTCTTGACATATTAATCTTATTAATTTACTGTACTATATAAGTACAGATAGTAGGGTTAGGGCTAGACAAGGCAATAAGTGTCTTTATGACAGTGTACTCGATACCATAAGTGTTTACATTGAATCATTTATTCCTTCAAGTTGGTGGTTCATCGCACAAGAACTGAACTAGTTATTGAAGATAAAGATAAACATCCATTACTATAAAAAATTAACCTAGAGTCTTCCTCTGAAAATCTAAAATCAAACAGTAAGATTGTATGAGACATTCGTGGCTTATTGAAAATTATTCGGTGTGAATGTAACAGTTCTGAAACCAAGTCAAGTTTGTTTCCAAGCACATTAGTGAACTACTTTGATTCTATAGTAACTTCGATATCTGACTGGAGAACTTTACTAGTAGTTATCTAATTTATACGGGTATCGAGTTAGCTTTTAGTGTATTAAAAGAACATTGGACAAAATACACTGTACCAAAATTATTATACAGTATAATGATTAATAATTCATATCACTGAATGTTTATTATTATTATGTTTTTAATATTAATAAAATATAATGATAATAAGTTCCATATCACTACATGGGTTTTATCTAAAATTTTTATATTAGTCATATGGGTAACCATGATGGCAACGACGAAATCGCATAAAAAACGTTAACAATCTAATTATAGTTAAATGGCATTTTGACATGTGACATAGTAATACATATAACCTAATTATCCGCAAATACTCTTTAAAAATTAACTTATCACATGACTTAATGAAACTTGATTATATAGAAATAATGTGTCTCCGAGACTTGGCTAAGTGTAATAAAGGACTATCACTCATTTTACTGATCCAATTACTCTTTTGTCTGTCGGGAAATAAAAAAACTGTTTCTATATGATTGTCTATCTCTTTACTTGTCTACAGGGCATCATAAAATGAGCTTTAGACTTTTTTATATAACTTCAGCAAGGCCTGGTATGGCGTACTCCTAGTTTCCTCTCCTCTAGTTTCTGACACATAAAACTATACGACTATAAATTATGGTAAGGCCAAAAGCAAATCCATGCCCCTTATTTGGTTACTACACTAATGACTTACCTTATTGGCTGAGCATTAACAAAAATTGTCACTTGAGGTACTGGGATATAATTTCATTTCTGTATGTCTATCTGTACACACAATTTATCGAGGACAACCTGTCATGTACACTTGCAATTTTTCAAAAAGATTCGGTTTAGTATTATTTAGTATATGTGTATACAGGCAACACAGAATTATATGATGGTGCTTATCCTTGTTATGATTATATAACTTAGGGTGATATCTGGAGAATGAATTGGGCTATAAACTTAGAAGTGTATATAGTTTTCTAACCTGCTAATAAGGGTGTTGGCAAAATTCCTCTTCTGCATATATGTCTACCCGCCTGTTTTCCGCTAGGTATTTCAAGAACAAGATGAATTATGGGCTGGAGGTGTTGCATGTTACTTCATTTGTACATAACTATAAATAAAAAAGCTGGTTTATGTAATGTTTTGTTATATATTATAAACATAAACACAAGAGGTTGCTTTTAATTCGTAAATTTCTTGTAAGGCACGCTACACTAATAAAAGCAGCACAACATTTTTTATAACATTGTTTATTATTTAGAGAAGAACGGCAAGATTTTGTCTTCATGTTAAATTTAAATCGGTAAAAATGTTAAGGAATTCACTTTTAAGTTGTAAATTTAAAAATTTTATTATAATTTCAAGTATTTTAAATTTGGAAATGGTTTGAATAAAAATACCAGGTACACAATTAACAGTTCAAAAGTTTTATTTTTTTACAGTTGGCATTCAATATATGATCCCATATCCCTCATACAGCACGTACCCGATTCACATTTAACATTTTTAACACAGTTTTAGAACAATGTCTTACATTGTTACAAAACAGTCCAATATTCCTCCTCTATTTCATTCAAAATTGTTATATATTATATGTGTGTGTGTGTGTGTTTTTTTTTAAATATGTATATACATATATATATATATATATATATATATATATATATATATATATATTATATATGTGTGTGTGTGTGTGTGTGTGTGTGTGTGTGTGTGTAATTAAATTATATTTTATTACTGTAAATAATACCAATAATAAGTTACAACAGATAATAAAGACTTTTTGTAAAATTCGACTCCAACAAAACATATTAAGTACAGTATAAGTTACAATTTATTTTACAAAGTGACTCCCAGTACATGGTACCGCATGAGTGTACATCTATGGACAGTTTAATTATTAATAAATTAACCAACATCAATAGCTAATATTGCCATAGAATATACATAATGCATGAGAGTGTCAATATATGGTCTGATTGATTGACATCTAGCATAAACCATGAAAGATTAGGACTTGAAGTTTGGTACATATGTTTATATTGTGGTCTAGAGACTCACTAAGGAAGGATTTTTCTCTCCGATATCAAGGCCCCACCCCACGGGCCTTTAAATTTAAGACAGTTCCCATAAAAATACATTGCAGCAAACACATGTTATTAAGTCAAAGAGCCTGCAAAATTATAATAAACTGTTCCGTGTAAACATTATAAAATGACACCACCATATGTTTAATTAATTTAAATGCCAATTTAAAACTCTTTATACAAAGTTTTGGATAGGATAAAGTAAGCTTAAATGTATTAACACTGCTGATCGTAATATTCCTAAATTAGGTCATGAGGACTCTTGTAGATCGGATCAACCTAACGTCAGTGTCTCCTCTAACAAAGGTTTAATAAGAGGCTCTCGTCCTGTCGGATGCTAGGACACGTCGACCCTAGGCATATATGAAGGACTAATGTACGGAGGAAGGATTATTATATACTGGAAGATATATATATCTGGTATTTTATATGTTACTGTATCATGGAGTGTATATGTTTTGTTATGGGTATTTCAGTTGTTTTATGTGTATGGCAACCGTGTCAAACTCTAACAAAGCGTCGGAAATATTATTTAAAATAACCAGAAATGCTCATTCATGCCCAAAGCTTAAAATAAAAGCCGCTTGCAATTTCATTCAAAATCTCTTTAAAAGCTCTGTACCATAAAAACTTAAATAGTATCTACCTAAAATATGATTATATCTGTTTTAAAATTACAAAGAGATTCATCGTTTTTTTAGACTATAAGTGCATTAACCATTAAAATCTAAGAACTTCGATTTCAGTATTCCTTTACAATGGGCAAACATTTTAAATTCTTACTAAAATTGTTATGATTTTTCAGCAGTTTTATTGTGGAAGTTCTCTGTTTTAATTGTGAACTTAGTAGACAAGCGATTATATCGGGAATACTCATTAAATGTCAATCTATACACAAGTTTTGAATAGAAATTAAGCAGCACAGTGCATATAGTTGATTGAAAGTAGATAAACTTCATCCATAAAAATAGAAATAAGTGTTAAAATGTCTTAGATGATAAATATTTTTAATTGCAAATCTTCAATCATAATGCAAATTTTACAGCGGTACTTTATGTGCCATCATATTGGATAATACCCTTCGTCATGGATCCCTGAAACAACGAAAAATTAAATTGTTTAAGATGTTGTTACATTGGAAGTTTACATTGGTACTGTCAGGCTAACTATGTATAGACTATTTTATTTTATTATAATAAATGGTTAACTTATCAAACACCCTACGAAGATGAAGAATAATGGGAAAGTTATAATGGATGATGAATGATCATGCTGATGTCATGCGACAACAATCAATCTCAGTCTCCAACAATATCTCCTTCGCCCAGCTCCAATGTCAATCATGCGCGGTACATCCATCACCAAGCTGTGGCATTACATGTCGTGTTGACGTGTTTTAATTTTGCCTTACCGTTTCCCTGTGTCTGTAATAATTGTAATATTTTGTTTATAAATAAATATATTGATCACATATTGTGATCAGTGAGTTGGGAATTATTCACGTTATCTGATTATTGGAATGTGACCTAGTAATACAACAAAATTCGAGTGTTTATATTTTCAACTTCTTACTATCTAACAACCTTCCAGAATAGCTTACAAGTACTAAACCCACTACTATAAACCTGAAGTATGTTTTGAAGTAGCATATTCGTACCACCCACACGTATGTAGTCTTTGTGTTCTTATTTAATTATCTAAACAAAACACGTCGAGTTGGACGCTTCAGTTTATTTTGCTGATATCAAACTCGGGTTGGAAACGTTCTCCTCCTCTCTGAAGAAGTCGACATTAATTTATAGAGTCGAGCAAGTAAACATTGCTTTGGATATTAAATCACAGCAAACTATTGATGTTAATTATAGAGTCGAGCAAGTAAACATTGCTTTGGATATTAAATCACAGCAAACTATTGATGTTAATTATAGAGTCGAGCAAGTAAACATTGCTTTGGATATTAAATCACAGCAAACTATTGATGTTAATTAATACGATGTACGGGAACCTTCTAGAATTTTTGATGTAAAACTTAACTCGATTCTTGTGTTTGTTGACTGAATATAGAAAGCTCTAGCAGTGGAAATTTATTTTATTCATTTCATTAGGTTTCATCAACTAGGTTTACAATTCCAGAAATACTATAGTAAATGTATGATACATTAGTAGGATAAATACTGATTTTTACTGATTATACTGAACGATTTTTTAAAGCGTTAAAACAACACTTTTCCACATAAATGACAAAATTAAAGCAAATACCAATAACGATGTACCTAAAAACTTAATCAACGAATTATACTTTGAGTAAGTATGGGAATATACAATTCTATAGATATAATTTTCAATTTTATAGATAGACATAATAAACTTATTATAATTCTGGATACGAGGGAACCTGCTTGGCCAATTTATAAATAATAAAGTATAAGTTATTAAAACGTAGAACACATCAGAAGTATATAAATTAAAGGCAGCAAATCGACCATCGGCTTTTTGTGAACGTTTCTGTTTGTATGCTCGATAGCTAAAAGAAGCTGCGCTTGATATTAAGTAAGTTAAATTTAAAACCTTACATTCATTTCGCTTTTTCTATAATTATTTTTTATTCGACAGCTTCAAAGCTATGCAATGAGAGAGATCTAAATATCTGATAGCCTATCCTTATAACTTTAAAAGTTTCTCTTCAAATAACAACTGAACTATTTTAGACAAGTGTAGAGAAATCTTAAGTTCAAAGAGAGACTAATGTCGAAGTCCTAAGCTTTCCAATTAACAAAATTATGATGTAATAAATAATGAAATTTTACCGTAGTTAATTTAAATCCCAATAAAAACAAGCCAACACAAAGAGAAGCACGTAGCATGACATTTGTAAACAAAAGTGTAACTGACGTTGGTAAATGAATAACAAATATGTTTGCTATCACTTGTTTAAATGTAAATACACTATTATACTTAGTATTATTAAATTTGAAAGATAGTTAAAACACATTTACTAATCTGCTGATTAAGCCAAGTCTATATACATAATGGATAACGGTGTGTTAATAGTGTTTTGAAGACCAGTAGGGCGTAGCCTGGAGGGATTTTTGAAATGGGAATGGGCCTATACGTGAACCAGGGACCCTAAGAATTCCCACGTAAAATCTCAGTACAGTCGGTGCAATATTTTTTACATGGTTGAGTTAATATACACACAGAGAGACACATTAGATTTGTATATAAAATCATAAATATAAAAACATAATTAATATATTGATTGAATTATTTGTATTTCAGTATTACAAATTTTCACTCATTGATAGATTCCCATTTAGTGAGGCGAATTGTATGTAAGGAGCATTGATAATATAAACAAAGTTATGATATTATAAAACATATTATAAAAATGTAATTTAATTGGAAATAATAGTTTATTTTTGCCAAGAATCGTAATTGTTCGGCACTTAAGTCTATTAACTCATTATAATATTATTAACTCATATATAACAAATATTTTGTGATGCATTTCAAGATCGCTACTGTAATCTGATTATTACATAAACCGGATATTTTTAATAATATAAATTTTACTAAACAAATACATTATACAGTATCACATAATAGTCAATTACAATACTAATAAACCCTTCAGAGAAATCTGTAATTAATTATGAAGACCGTTAGTATTTAGCAGTATAATTTTGAAGTAGCTTAGCAGTTATTTGTTCTGTATTCTATATTTATTTTCCATTCTTTATAACTAATATGAGTACCAAAAGCTGAGGAGGTAAAAAATGTTTTTATTTGTAATTTGTTTACCCTATTAAACTCTTTATCACGCAATATATTTAATAAAGAAGCATACATTACAATAACTATATACGGTATTAACTAACTCTAATTACTCTTGTATAGCAAAGAGAACAATAGAATAGAAATAATTTCATATGTTCTAAAAAAATGTACATATTCTATTCAACATTATTTACGTATGTTACTGCAAAGGCATTTCTAAAATAAGCTTGTTGAAAAGTAAGATAAAATTATGATGATCACTTTCAGAAGATTTTTCATCGAACATAAATAAGGATAGAAAACGGATAACTATAAAACATTTGATATATCTAACTTACTTTACTTATACTATTTAATTCTTATTGACCTTCAACACAAACGGTAGCACGATGTAACGTTTAAAAAAAAGTATGTACATAAGTAGTTTCTGGTATCATTCTAATGTTACTAAGATACTAATGTTTATCAAAGTAACTATTCAGGTTTTTGCATCCAATTCTAAAAACTATAATAGTGTATTAATAGTTATTAGTATTTGTAGTCATTAGTTATTGTATTATTTTAAAAAATTAAGAATTAATTAGTTTTAAAATCTGTATTTATTGCAGCGGCACACAGACATTTGTGAAAGTCAATAATATAAAAGAGAAACCCGGTAGCCTCTGTGAGTTTTAACATGTCAAAAGGATTTCAGGATACGTGGAAGCAGGATTAATCCATCAGTTGGGGAAAAATAACAGATTAGCTGCTTTAGTTGCGAATGTCCTCTCTCTGAGTAATTTTACCTGCCTGTATAAAATATTTATACTTGTGTGGTAGCCGTGACAGCTCCACACTTTCAACTGCAATTCTGCTCTTATGTAAGCTCAGTTCAGTATTCTATGCCTTGTTATGTAGAACAAATAGTTTCTGAAATACTCTCTTCTGAAATACCTCCATGGAAGTGTATTATAGTACACTAGCTAAATGTACTATATTTTGGGATACAGTAGGATAGTGTTTGATGGCGAACAGTTCAGGTATAGCTAGCGCTGAAATAAAAAGTATACGTTAATGATGATAAATTTTCATTAAATATATTTGAACTCAAAAAAAGTTTTGAAGTTCTAGAGTGGGCTGTAAACTATCCTCCAATGAGTTCTTCAAGGTTTAAGAGGAGCAATTGTTCTTTCCTCAAAAGGAAAGCAAGGCATTATAATTGGGTGAATTATCTCATCCAAAAATAATTATTAACCACTTTATACAATGTCTCTGTTGTAAAACATCATAATTCAAGTCTTAGCCAGATAACCATTATGTTAAAACCCTACATTATTTTTGTATCTGGAAATAAGAAATTAAAAATGGACTGGAAATCCTATAAAAAGTTAAAATAGGAGGGACCAGTATTACCATAAGGATTCTACTCATACCAACAGTCTACTCATACTTCACATAAATTAGCTATGGCGAGAAGTATTGATTCAATGTGAATTTTGAGTTTAGCTCCAGTAACGACACAATGAAAATATTTTTCACCCGTATTTTTCTATTATAATTTGTATTATATCTGTTCATCTTTTTATAGTCTATGTGTCTCTGATGTTGAGAAACAACATTTGAGAAACAAAAAGGTCCCTAAATCTCTCACAAGACTGTAACCGTTATCAGCAATCAGCATTTACTGTTCTCTCCGAGTGCAGTTGCAAACTGCGAGAGAAATATCGCTATTAACTGACAACTCTTCTTTATAACAATTTTATTCCTATTGATAAAGCTCAGAGTATTTTTTTATCCCCAAATATTTGCCTTTATCAATCAGTACTTACAGAATAATCCTAACGAAATCTCAATTTTAAAGAAATGAATAAGTAAATAAGGAAATCTGGATTTGCAAAGCACTTGGACTAGTTTGGCTTGGAAGTAATATACTATTGCTACCTACAATACGTAACAAAAACTTGGTTATTCTCTGCTTGTGAAGAGTATCCATCTGCTATTTTGATACATTATATTATGTGTCAATTGAATTTTAAAGTTATGTACAACATTTTTTAGAATAAATTCATAACCTTTTTATTGCCACTACGATACGAGATTATTTATACAGTTCTTACACGTTACTGTTGTGACAATTGTTTCTAAAAAACGTTTCAAATTAAATGCATCCTGATAAGAAATCACTCTTTACAGTAAACACGATGTACTGTACTGTTTATATTATAATTTATTATTTTTTATGTTACATTCACCACAATTTTCCTTGTTTAATTATACTAAGAGACATAAATTAGTTCTTAGTTTAACATTCACAACATAATTATTTGAGTGTTTACAGCAGTGTTATGGTAACATCAAAAACACTTTGTGAGGACACTTACACTAGGATAGGTAATAATAATAAATACTAATGACGGAATCTCGTTGACCGTTTGTTGTTTATGTCATTACTCGATATATAGTTTTGTATAGACTTATTTATAAAAAACCCTTGAACAGATGCTTTTGTAAAACATGTTGGATAGTTGCCAAAACGCGTCAACATGACGACGCAGTGGTTTAGTTTTATTGCATGCTTGTCCGCTGCAGGCGCTCAGTTGTTATTTCCTCCGTTGATTTTAGGCTCCATTACAAATAAATATTATGGTGTCACGTTATAAATTACAGTATACACACATTGCTGAGACTTTTATTTTACATGTAACTGAATTACTAACAGTGTACTGACTGTTAAGATTACTTGTAGTTGCGTATGACAAGACCTTAAACAGCGAGGTACGAGTACGCCCCATCACGTGCCTCTAGTACGTCACAGGCCTCGCTAAAGTTTCATGCAAAACTTTAAACATAAACCTCATTTCATTAGCCTTCACGTGTTCTATTACACATGTCAAATGATCGCAGTACTGTGCTCAGTTTGTCTATTCTGTTATTTGCTCGTTGCATTCAAGGTCACCTATCAGATCAATGTAAAATGTTTCATGGCAAGCGCCATTGTTTACAAAAAAAACTTTAAGTCTATAGTTAGTTCGTTCTTGAGATTTCGTGCGGAAAGGTACAGAGATAGACAGTCAGAATGAAATGAAACTTTCCAGCCATTTACTTTCAAGTATTAGGATTTGCTAACACTGAGCCAATAAGCAGTGTTTCAGGTTTATCTCAGAAAGATCTCTTTACAAAAGGTGATTAGTTATTTTAAAGTAGGGTTTTAATACAGTATGTGTTTATGAGGTTGTGTTAGTATGGTTGATCAACTACATTGATTGATGAGGGAGGTTCTAACCATCATCTGGTTATTTTAGGATCCGCTTTAAGACTCTATTTACTATTAATTAATTTAATTAACAATTAATTTACTATATTCTATTAATATATTTAGTTTTACATTTAGCTTAATATTTATATAAATTCATTGCAAATAAAAATTTGTAATGGTATGGTTTATATAAAATCAAAAACTAAAGATATGAAAAATGTTCTATACGAAAATAAAAGCGTGATATGTACAGTTGTGATTTTGCTAAACATGCGCGACACAAAATGAGTCAAACAATGAGATTCCCTCTCTCGTTAAGATAATGTATCAGTGTTTACATCAGCTGACAATAAAATCTCTTTATTTCGCCATTGATAAACATGTCAAAATCGCAACCGAAAGCTTCACACACTCATTCAATGTGTGTTATTCAACACCTAAACACCCTCGTGCATCCACGAGCAGCGCAATATGAAGCAGACTGAAAATGCAAAAGCGCGCGGTGTCTTTTTAAAAATCAACACAGATTCCATGTAAACGCATTTTTACTATTTAAAACTCAAAATTTTAGATATTATTCTTCCAGAGGGAGTGACATATTATTAATTTCAAAATATATAAAGTTCATACATTTTTCGTAACATTTTAAACATAGTGGAAAAATTAATTCATGTTTGTTTTTCAAAATAAAAATGCGTCACTGACTCCATTTATATTTCACATACTTATTATAAAAATGTATGTACATCCTTACCGCCACACGTTTTCCATTGGGCCTGATTATAAAAACGACCCTAAATGACTACTTCAAATGTCCATAATTATCGTGAGGTGACCCAAAATTGTTTTGTCCTTTTTTTTGTCTTCAGGAAGGGTATTTTAAGAATTGTGATTATTATATATTAAAAATTATATTCAATCCAAAACATATCGCACCACCTTAGTACTGCCACAAATAATGTAGTATGATTTTTCAATTGTAAAATAAATGTAATATAGGAACAAAATATTACGTTTGAAATCATTGCTTTTTGGATAACTGTATTTCCTAACTTTTATTGTTATTTATTTCTAGAATGAAATGCTTAAATTAAGTTTAATATCACAGCAAACAATACTATATGCATTTAAAAATGCAAAAGATTTAAAATATTAAACAAGAATTGGGTTTTCAACTGTTCCATTAGTTATTGAATTCCTCACGCATGGAACGTTTGTCCCACGATCGCAAGCAATTTGAATTCTAAAAACCTCGTACTCTTATACAAAATTGAATGGAGGAATTTTATTATATGTAATCAAACAAGCTCAAAGCAACGGGAACTAACATCACTTCTTATTTAACTTTATAAGACGTAATTTAACGCCATATTTACGTAGCATAGTTTTTCTTTAGAACATAATATACCAATATTGTAATAAAAATTATTATATTGGATAACTAAAAAGCATTACCGCCGTTATCAGCAATACTATCATAGTAAACTTAACAATTCGGCATAACTACTTTTATGTGTATATGTTATTAACTCCACATTACAGGGTTATCTTTATATTAGTGTTAATGATTTTTAGAGGTTAATGTTCACACTGATGATGGTTTAATACCGAAACACGTGTCTGGAAATAAAATAATTTAAATAAAGGGTTTTAGCTCTGTGTAAAATTTATTAATGGATTATACAAAGTTGTGAACAAGTCCTTTGCATTTTCCATATTCATTGTTCATTTACATAGCTCATTCTACTTCTATAATTAGTAGTAAGAAAGTTTTCTAGCATAAGTTCAGTATAATAAATTATTTTAATAATAAATTGTTGAAACAAGAAAATCTTTTTCATTCTACCCACTATGCAAGGATGTAAAAAGATCGATTAATGTTTAAGTAGTAAATAATAGAAGGCAAAATCGAAGTAGAGAAACCTACACGTAATAGAACACGTGTAGACTAATGAAATAATTTTAAAGTTTAAATCACATATCAAGACCACTAAATCTTAATATTTACTCTCGGATCACAAACTAATATAGCTCCAATAACAGAAGAAATATTAAAATTTAGCTCTACGTTTCCACATATAAAACTCTTTACTAACAATAACTTCTAGGTTTTATACGACAACGGGAAAAATACCTGTTTTTTGGCACTTTTCGACCAAACTACAACTTTGAACATTCATAACTCGGAAACTTGTGATTCAAAAATAATTAAATGTTTATACAAGATATATGAAAGTGTACTGTTCTTTAGTATGTAATGTTTTAGAATGTTGAACAGTATGGGAATACATTTGTTATCGAAATATCCCATCTTAACTTTTATTCTTAACTGGGTGATCCTCAAATTTCTGTATTGGTCACGTCAAGGAGCTGTAAGTCATTGAGCATGTAATTTTGTAAACCAATATTAAAAATGTTAAAATTTTAACACAGATAAATCGGAGCACGTTTTGTTAATTTGCCGCAACCGGCAACTGCTCGTTTGAACGCGCAAATCGTCACATTGGCCAGGGCGGTATGCCTCGTAGTGACAACTAATCACAACAAACTAACATAGTTCAGAACAGCTCTCAGAGCTTGGCAACATACTCACTACTGTGGCAACTGATCTTGTCGGGACTATTTCTAAAGACACTTTGTACCGGTTACTCGTCATCCTAAAGCGGCTTATAGACGGGGAAAGTAGAGACAGCAATTTACTGGCGGCCAGTACTTGACAATACGTCACTTTCCACCAATTTCCATTTACACAGGGAAAGTTATTGGCAGCAAGTATATCGGTTGTACTATCGGCCAGTAGGCCAGTCTGTTGTGAAATCATTTCGGATTGTGATAGAGAATATTGCGAAGCTTTTAATGAAGCAATTCAAGATTGTGTTGTACTTTTAAGCGAAGAATTGCAATCTGTTTTGAATAGGAAAAGAGTTTGGGTGAAGAAGTGGGTCGATAGGAGACATGAATTTTGGTGCATCTGCAACTCTTTTTCGCGAACTCACAATGGAAGATCCTCTGGATTTTAAAAGACATTTACGTATGAGTGTCGAAAAGTTTGTGGAGCTGCTACATATGGTAGAACCCATAATTCGTAAACAAAGTACTCCAATGCGTAAAGCATTGACCCCCAGACAAAAGCTTAAAACAACTACACAGGTGACAGTTTGCAGTCGTTGTCATTGCCATTTCGCATACCAGCACCTACAATTTAGATTTTTTTACTTGATGTTATGACAGCCATTGTAAAAAATCAGCCACAGCTTGAAGAGCTTTTTGGAGGTAAGCTCTTTGAATTGTTTAATGTTTAGTAAAATCATACAATTTTCAATTGAAAATAATATACAAATTTGACACAACTTAAGCCAACATAGGCCTACCTCGCTACGTAACGTACCTACAAACTTTAAGGTTTATTAAAATTAGAACGCACTTTGAAATGTAAAAGTTCTATTTAAAAATGTATCATACACTATTTTTTTAGGTGAACTTAAAAGAACGGAATGTTGTATGAAATATATATTTCAACTATATGTATTCAAAGTTTGATTTGTAACGTACAAAAAATTTGAGTAGAATGAAACAAATTTGAAAGAATGTAGAACAGTTTTAGTTTAATTCTGTATAAAACATGCCACGATCTTGAAAAATACTTTGAGAGTAAGGTTGCAGGCGCTGTCATCATTGTCATCGTAGCTGCTGCCTGTCGTCATGATTGGAGATGGGGGTGGGTTCATGGTCTTGAGCATTTCTTTAGTTTATTAGGCTTTGAAATTGTTCTTGCAGGATAATAAAGCTTTTGAGCGGGAGGGTCCTCAACTGGGTAGCCATGTATTGAGCAAACGCATCATACTCATCTTGCTTTTTACTTGCAGAAGCTGTACTTTTTGGTCGGTTTTCTGCTATCTTTTGTAGTTTTGCAATTGATTGCTCGAGTTTGGCTAACTTACTGACTCGTCGTTTTTTAATATTATGTGGAGGAACAAAAGTTGTTTTTTCAACAGGCTGATCTGTATTTTCATCCAGCTGGCTATCGATTTGAGTGTTATCAGTCTCTTCCACCTCCACTAATGTTTCCTCCCTGACGTCCTGGTCCGTAGTGTTATCATAATCAGCCTACAACATAAAAGGTTATCACCATTAGTGTCACTGTTATTTATGTACACTATCTAATACAAATGTTGTTTTTAGGTACCAAGCACTACACAAGAATGGGAAAACATACAAAGAAGCTTCGATGTAAAATGGAATTTTCCATCATGCTGTGGAACCCTCGATGGCAAGCATGTCCCGACAAAAAGACCACATGGATCTAGCTCTGAGTTCTTCAACTACAAAGGAGGTTACAGCATAATTTCGCTGGCATTAGTAGATGCAGATTACCGTTTTTTTGGTTAAGGTTTAATGTTTACAATATGTTTAAACGCCATTCACAATTTTTGTTACGTGTTTTATTCTGTATTAAAGTTGTTCAGATAAAGGCGGTACAAACCTTTGAATAATATACAGTATCATTACAGGAATAAAAGTGAACACATGATTGGCATAATTTATAGCAAATTCAAACTGAAGTTGTACAATGTTTGGGTAAGTTCTTTGGCTAGTCTAAAATTAATAGAAAGTTTCAGGATGAAGGCCATTTGGCATTGTATTAAACTTCTGGTCGGGATTATTTTACAACATAAATTAGAACTGAGATAACATTTTTAACCAATTTAGAGCTAGTGTTATTCTTAATATTTTTTCCCATAAAAGCGGTCGTTCAAAATTTTTAGAAGTATAGAACAAAATTCAATATTAATTATAATAATTCGAGATAGTATCACATCTGAAATCTACCTTTCTTCCAACCAAGCAAGAAGGGAAATTTTACTTCCTAACGTAGTACGAATATATTGTATTTCAGCTGTCAAAATAACAATTCTCAATATATTGGATTAATATAATTCATAACTATAACTTAATAATCTTTAAACATACAAATATTATAATAAGCATATAAATTGTTTGTTCCATATTAATTATTTACTATGGTTTATAGAAGATTTGAAAGGATAGGAGGATTTCGATGCTTTTATTAATGATTTGTCTACACACTAATTCATGTAATGTTTTAGTTGGAATTAGCTAAAAATTATGACATTTCATCCCTATTAATACCGCAATATCACTGTAAATTATTTAACACTGCACTGTTTTAATTCGATTATTTTCAATACAGACACAATATTACAGTTGTTTTAATACACATTAATACTACGTAATAATTGACATGTTTTATTACACTTTTCAACAACTCTTACACTTTAAAGTTGACGACCGTTCAAAAGTTGGGAAAAGAATAGTTATAACAAAGTTTGTGATTTTATTGTGTTTTATTTTTTAAATTCTAAAACCAAATTTTAGCAACATTTTGCTATTCACATTGTTTTGCCAAACTTGAAGTTTTTGTTTACAAATATTACATTTGTATATACAACCTCATAAAATTAAATATAAAACAAGACCAGTGTATGTATATCTTATGATTCCTTGAAAAATTGTATTTATCCTAATTGAATACCACTAGTAAATTACAAAACGGGGAAATTGTGTTGTAATTCACTATTAGTATTACGTGTATATTTAATAGTATATAAATAAACTTTTGTATTTTACAGCAATACCAATTCTTGATGTATTGAGTTTAAACATATTGACTATGAATTTCTAAAAGAAAGCATTCAAAATATAAAATAGTACCCTGCTACTTTATGCCAGATCTAGGGGTCAGGAGTATCTAGTGGGGGGAGAGGGAGAGAGAGAGAGAGAGAGAGAGAGAGAGAGAGAGAGAGAGAGAGAGAGAGAGAGAGAGATGAGCAGGTGGGACAGATATCTTACTATCCGTCTTTGAAAAAAACTCAATTAGATTAATGTTGTGATTAACTATGTTTATTTTTTATTTTCTAAATTGACTGGATTGACTGGAGATTTATTTTAGTGAGATATATATTACATCATTATTGTATAATCCCATTAGATTTTACCATTTCCATCCGTTCATATAATAAGCATTTTGAAAGTTACAAACTGCATTAATAGAAAATTTTCAGATATCTTCTACTCTAGATCCATAATGTACAGTAAAGCAGATATCAGTACAAACCTGGAAATTTTACTGTTGCGCAAATTATTGTAGCGCGTGTTATTAAGTTACACAAAACCCATTGCATTCATAAGACTAGAAAGGAAAGGAAAGCAACTCAATAAAAAATGTTAGTAAGGTGGCCTTACTGCAGCAATAAAACACTCAGTTGCAAGATCCTCAGAGAAATATTGCAGGATTACCTTTGAGAAAGGTTTATTTGTGTCTCCTAAGAGTATTATCTCTTTGTCGTTAAGGTTCCATAGAAGATTGTTTGACAAATTTTTACTATTTGTTTCCCACAAACACAACTGTGTAAGTGACAACTAACAGCTACCTTTGATTGTATTAGTTAAAGAAGAGATGCTACATATTTAGGCACAAACAAACTATATGCTCTAAGTGCTCTCTATGGAGCTTAGGTAGTAAATATGCCTGTATGTACGGTAACAATCTAAATTGCGTGGCGGAGCCTTTTTAAGAACTCACTTATAAGTTATTTATAATAGAATCCCTTGCAACTCACATTTTCCGTATTTATCTCCTTTGTAACTAATATAATCAAAGCAATTACAAGAAAGAAACAAAGGGTGTAATTTACAGTTGCAATTTTTACAACTAAAATGTCATACAATAAACTAATAATTTCTAAAACGTAATAAAGTAAACATAGCATATGTCAATAAAATATAATGTAGGCAACAACTCTGTGATTCTTAGTAACAATGCCAAATATATTAAAATAATGTTAAAATTATAAAGGACATAAGAATCATTAATTTGACTGTATTTAGAACAATGTAGGTGAGAGCAGTCTGCAAGCGACAGGTTTGAAATTAATGCTTTTATGACACGAGAAAACAAATTTACCGCCGCTCTCTGATAATATTTCCTAGTGGCAACACTAATTTTAATTTACTTCTTCATATTTTCCGATAAATAATATAATTTCCCTTATATGTGGTAATTATAATTTCATAAAATTATAATACAGTGATACCAGAATGTATTTAAAACAAGTTTGTGTAACACAATGTGTCGCGTAATAGGCTTCGCTGAGGTTTTATGCAAAACTTCAAATTTATACCTAGTTTAATTCGAGATTTCCTGTGGGTAGATAGACAGACATACAATCTAAGAACAGAAATTAACATAAAAATTACGCTCAGCCAAATTCCATAGTTAAACATGCACTATTCACTAACACTCTCTTGTCTATCCAAAAATTAAATATCATGGAAAATTTAAAGTCTACAGATAATATATAAAATTTTTTTAGTGTCACACACATTTTATGATATTCAAAATGAATTTCTTGTATACAAATGGAATACCACTCAGCAGCATGTATTTTGATATTGTAAAGTGTTCTGGCAATAAATAACTGATTTGACTTCAGTACCGATAAGACTTACTTATAAGGAATAATCCAATTAGTATTTAAAACTTAGCATTTCAGTACCAACGTAGATGTAGAGTTTCACGTCAAAATTCGACCTTCTATGTAATCTCTTTTGACAGTTATCGTACATATCGTCATTAGTAACTGGTTGGAGATCTTCTGTTCCTAAATACTACTCGTATTGTAATATTCATTTTTTGTGTTGTAATTATAATTGTAGCTAATGATAGTTTAAATTGAATATTTATTTTTATTGTATTATTTAACTGCCATCTCCCGAAATAGAACTGCACCCATCTTGCATATTGTTAAAATTAAGAATTGAATTGAAGATTAAGTCGTAAAAATGTATATATTCAATTCACGATATTAAACTAAGGAGAAGAACATTCTCATATATTGAATACTTTGTAAAAGTTGTCTTAAAGGTAAATTTTTTACCCTTCTGATAAGAAGCACATCATAGAATAAATAAGTATAAGCGCAATAAACTAGGAAATTTCGAGAACAATAATGACAGGACAGAAGGTGTAGTCAAAGGAGAAGTGGGTAACACTTCATTCCTCCTCCAAATATTTTAATATTCTAAAAGATTTTTCATCATAACTCGATATATTCGGAAAAGTGGATTCTATAACAATATCAATATCAAACTGACAATAATCTCCGTGAGTGGGTTTGTTGTATCCATCAATATTCTACATTGTATGTTTTGTTGACATCAACCGTATCACTTGTCTGGTAGTCGACTCTGTCAAAGATAGCGTTTAAATTGACTGTACGTGCATATTGTAGAGAAACACATCACCAAGAGAGTTGTGGATATTCTCCCTGGGTGGATTTGATGTATCCATTAATATTCTACATTGTGTGTTTAGTTGACATCAACCGTATCACTTGTCTGGTAGTCGACACTGTCAAAGATACCGTTTAAATTGACTGTACATGCATATTGTAGAGTAACACGTCACCAAGAGAGTTGTGGATATTCCCTGGGTGGATTTGATGTATCCATTAATATTCTACATTGTGTGTTTAGTTGACATCAACCGTATCACTTGTCTGGTAGTCGACACTGTCAAAGATACCGTTTAAATTGACTGTACGTGCATATTGTAGAGAAACACATCACCAAGAGAGTTGTGGATATTCTCCCTGGGTGGATTTGATGTATCCATTAATATTCTACATTGTGTGTTTAGTTGACATCAACCGTATCACTTGTCTGGTAGTCGACACTGTCAAAGATACCGTTTAAATTGACTGTACGTGCATATTGTAGAGTAACACGTCACAAAGAGAGTTGTGGATATTCCCTGGGTGGATTTGATGTATCCATTAATATTCTACATTGTGTGTTTAGTTGACATCAACCGTATCACTTGTCTGGTAGTCGACACTGTCAAAGATACCGTTTAAATTGACTGTACATGCATATTGTAGAGTAACACGTCACCAAGAGAGTTGTGGATATTCCCTGGGTGGATTTGATGTATCCATTAATATTCTACATTGTGTGTTTAGTTGACATCAACCGTATCACTTGTCTGGTAGTCGACACTGTCAAAGATACCGTTTAAATTGACTGTACATGCATATTGTAGAGTAGCACGTCACCAAGAGAGTTGTGGATTTGCTCCCTGAGTGGATTTTGGTGTAGCCATTTATGTTGTGTGTTTTGATGTTATCAACCGTATCACTTGTTCGCCAGACTGACTGTCAAGGATGGCGATTAAATTCACATCGCTGCATATTCTAGAGCAACATGTCACCAAGAGAATTGGGGATATTCTCCCTGAGTGGATTTTGGTGTAGCCATTAATATTTGATTTGTGTGTTTGGGTGACATTGGCCGTGGCACTTGAGAATTGCCTTTTAGTATTCTCACATCTTTCAATAATATATTATAATAGTAATACTTTGTGAAAACTGAAAAATTAGTACCAAATATTTTGAATGTACAGAATTTTAACTCCATTTTAACTAATAATATTTTTGTTTTGGCTTATACATAATGGAATTTTGTTTCCTTTTTTTGAAAGGTTGTCATGTGGAACGAAATTTATTTCATATTCGATTAGTTATGCTGCCACAAAAATTATTTTTCTCATACCAAGCTTGAATTTGTTTCCAATCTTCTGTCACCAATTGTTGGTGTTCGAAAAATTCGAAAAAAATTTAATTGAAATATGAAAATCTGCTTTAGATACCATAATTATTTACAACACATGGTTTAATAGATTTACATGCAGTCTCTATATTTTACTTATTCTTTAGATCTATAAATAACGGAATAGTTAATTTTTCAAAGTTGAATGTCTGAAATGAAAGGAATCTTATTATTTTTATTTTTAACTGCTAAGGATTATAATCGATAACATATTAAAATTTCACTGCTATAATGATTTAATGATTTTAATACTAAATAGTTAAAACTTTACTGAAATATGTTGAGGCTGGAATATTAAAGTTATGCAAGAGTGACATATTATCGTCTACTTACATGTAACTTATTCATACATAGAAATATTTCACATATAGCCTGTATTTTGTATGAAACCTATTTTTTGCATAGAAAGGAATGAGTTATAAAATGTTGCATGTCAAACCATGGAAGTTTATGAATATAATTTGTAGCCTATCACGCATTAAGATGACACAATTGCAATTTTTTTCTTCCAGGGGATGCGACTTTTTTCTGAATAATACCTGCCTATATGTCTATCCGGGATTAAGATTAAACTAAGCTTAAGACTATACATCTGCATACATGTACATTTACATTTAGTACATGAAACCTCAGCGAAGCCTGTTACACGATAATACGCGTAACTTGCAGTATTTGTGTACCATGAATTTATGTTGGAAGGTTACTTTTCAAGATATATTAATTACTAATTTATCCAACCAACATCATCTCGCTACCTTTTTAATCTATTTGTTACTTAAACTTTTTAAATTTAGTCAGTTGCTGGACTAGCCTAAATATTTACTAAGTCTGAAACTTTTAATCCTATATCCAAGAATTCGACAAAATGCTAAGCGGTAGCTGAACAACGCCATGCTCGAGAGCTCAGAGGCTCCTGAATCCATCGTAGATTAATTAAATGAAAATCATTGCGTATACCAGAATAAGTATACAATATATATTATCCGACTACAACATCCTCTAGAGTATATAAAGTACATCTGGAAAAAATCTAGCACCTTCTAGTCCTCTTGCATTGCTGTACTAGCCTCAAATACATGTCACATCGGAACGGATAACACAGGGTATCATCACCTGAATGCTGAAGTCTCCAAGCATATTCAGTAATAATGTGAACTCAAAGACGTTTCTCTTCTGTGTCTTTCGATGGACATGATCAATCGAGAGTGATTAAATAACTATTCCTGGATACCTAATGTCTGTTTTTGGAAGGAGTTATATATTTTTTTTTTTTTTTTTCATTTTAAAATTCAGTAACTGTGAACCAGGAATTCACGTGTGTAGTTATAGGATAGTAGTTAAACACTCTATCCACTCAAATGTGTAACACTGGTTTAGAATTTAATTGAATGCATAAAAAACCCGGGCAGGTTTAGATTTCTCACTATAATATTAGACCTAATAATTTCATTTTTTCGGTACGGTATCGTCTATTATATTTGATATGAAGCTCATTGGAAAGTTGTCAAAAAATTAAACCTTTATTTGTTTGAAGTACGCGTATATCTAAAAACACCCAATATACCTCAAACATAAAAATAACGTCTTGGCCAAAGAAAATTAAAATTTTAATGGAGCAGCAATATCACAGTTTGTGCTTGCCTTTCATGATCCAATAACAAAACACTTTGTTGATTTTATGGTTATGTATTTGTATCTAAATATATTTGAATTAGTTTTGCTATAAACTAATTTCAATAGACAATTACATAACGTTTGCATATTTGATCATACAATCGACGGATGTGGTTGAATAACATATTACTGATATCCTCTACTAGGTTAATGTTATGGTAAATAGATTTTACATGCTATTACTACCAATGTTTTATTCCACTGATATCCTGGAAACTGCCACAAACAAAACAGTATTCTGAATGTAAACTATATCATATCAGATCCAGTATGTAAATTACTTTAGTGAATAAGTTCCAGTGGGGTGATTTCATCCCTCTTTTTGTAACATCCTGGAAGAGATTTATGTTTAATCTAAATGTCAACCTGTCTTATTTACATATGACTGGAGATTTATGTATTTTATACGTAATTGTCAGATTCCCTGTCTCTTTACCAAGAATGAAGCGATATATTTGAGTACTGTTTATATAATACAAATCATTGTTAAGTTTAGTCATAAACTAAAAGAGCACAAATAATAAAATTTAAGGTATATAAAAATAAGTTAGCTAGTTAACTTAACAAAATTACTTATTATCATAAGGTACGTTAAATTGTTACTTTTTAAGACATCTTAGACCAACATTAAAATAGCATGTCTAATAGGTTATATAGTAGGTAAAATAGTAGATCAATGAGTTGAATTAGTAGACCAAACACTAGGAAAACAAGTCAAACATTTGCAAAAAATAAACAGTAATATAAGTAGTGTATCCAAAGTACAGATAACAGTGAGTAAATAATTATGTTTAAGAGTAAGTAAACTAGTAGATCAATCAACAGTAAAACTAATAGATCAAGCACTAGGTAAAATAGTAGATCAAATGTTAGAAAAAAGAAGCAGTGTGTAAAGTAGTATATCCAAAATATAGGCACACAGTGGACAAATTAATATTAAAGAGTAGGTGGACTAGTAGATCTTAACTTATAATGCACGTAAAGGACACTTATAATTTTTTAAATCATGTGCTAATGGAATTAACCAGGATTTTACACGGTCAAGTTTCATATACAATGCCAAATAATACCAATCGAGAGTTGTGGGAGTTGACAGCTGCTGTTGACCAGTTCACCTCAGGGCTGGACAGTAGTTTTGTTATTACGGAGTACCATCGAGTGTGGGAGTTGACAGCTGCTGCTACTGTTTACAGGCTGGATTACACGCATGATACTATATACCAATCGAAGTGTGGGAGTTGACAGCTGCTGCTATTCTTTCCCCTCAGGCTGGATTACAGTTTTACACGCATTCACTCTATTACAGTACACTATTCAGTCATTCATTCTACTACACTACCTACATCGCTATAGTAAACCAATCGAGAGTAACAGTAGTCTTGGATTACTTTATCTCTGGCTGGATTACAGTAGTTATACTGGCATAGACGCCAATCGAGACAGCTGCTGGGACCTTTAATCATCTATTCTCAGTCACACTACTCTACTACCTACTTACTCCCCTCAGGCTGGATTACAGTAGTTTTGTTTGTTTACAGGTGGAGTACAGAGGTAGTGAGTTGACAGCTGGACATTATTACTCATCTCAGTTCACTCTAACTTACTCCTACTGGATTACTTTTGTTACTTCTCAAATCGAGGCTGGATTACAGCTGCTAGTTTTGTTACACGCATTATACTAGTACTAACCAATTACGAGTTGTGGGAGTTGACAGAGTACAATGGAGTTGGGACACAGCTGCTGTTGGAACTTCCATATTCTATTCTCAGTCTCACTCCTTACTCCTACTTACTTTCCCCTCAGGCTGGATTACAGTAGTTTTTGTTACACGCATTATACTAGAGTACCAATCGAGAGTGTGGGAGTTGGCAGCTGCTGCTGGACCTTTAATCATCTATTCTCAGTCTCACTCCCTACTCCTACTTACTTTCTCCCTCAGGCTGGATTACAGTAGTTTTGTTACACGCATTATACTAGAGTACCAATCGAGAGTGTGGGAGTTGACAGCTGCTGCTGGACCTTTAATCATCTATTCTCAGTCTCACTCCCTACTCCTACTTACTTTCCCCTCAGGGTGGATTACAGTAGTTTTGTTACACGCATTATAGCGGTGTACTAACCGAGAGTACTTTTATCCTCGAGTAGTATTATAGTAGTTTTGTTTCACAGATTTACTGCCCAATAAAAACATGTGTAATTCTTATAAAATAACCTTGTCTAAGGGCTCATTTAAATATATTACAAACAATCAACGTGAATCTTGAATGCAAATACTGTACGGATTACTAGACCTCATGTGTTGTATTGTAGAATGTCTTTTGATGGAAAGTGAAATTTTTTCCAGAAGTAACTGATATCTTTCAAAAAGTTACTTATCTCTGTGTAATTAATATTCATAAAAATAAGAAATGATTTAGTTAATAAAATTTAAATGACAGACTTAATTAAGACTTGTGCAAAATTTATAGAATAAATTTCAATTGACTTAGCTTACTTCATTTTACCAATCTTGTTAAAGACACAAGATTACCGAAATTAGAGTACAATTAGATTCATATAATAACCTATTTACTTTAATTTTTACTTGTAATTATGTTTTGTTTTATTTTCTACTGTAACATCTGAAGCTTTTTAATTTATATGTTCGTGAAAATGAGTAGAAAATTAAACTAAATATCTTTTCTTGTATATCTTATAACTATATCGCCGTTCACAAAATGAAAAATTAACATTTTGTATTGTCCAACTTAAATTCTCTATGTACAGTCTATTCGAGCTCATTAGCTCTATACTAACTTTGTTTTTTTATAAATACAATATGCTCAATATGCACTGTCCACTGTGCGCGCGTGTGTGTGTGTGTGTGTGTGTGTGTGTGTGTGTGTGTGTGTGTGTGTGTGTGTGTGTGTGTGTGTGTGTGTGTGTGTGTGTGTGTGTGTGTGTGTGTGTGCGTGCAGATTATTTTGTTGTTGTCTTGTTATTTGTTATTTTAAGTTACTTCTATATTATGATATAGTTTTAGTTATTTTGAATATCTTACTTTATTAAATTTATTGGCTGGGTAACTTATTTTCTAAACTGATTACACATTAATAAAATAGTTAACCGTTGGCATATACAAATACAATTATTTCTGAACGATTTATTTA
This sequence comes from Homalodisca vitripennis, assembly GCF_021130785.1. NCBI lineage: Eukaryota > Metazoa > Arthropoda > Insecta > Hemiptera > Cicadellidae > Homalodisca > Homalodisca vitripennis. Next base: position 174,049 of record NW_025777423.1, on the reverse strand, counting down.
TGTTAAACATGAGTAAAAATAAATAATTTTTAACGTTACTATATCACGTGATAAATTTCTTATGCATGGATAGGATAAACGACTAATATACCGTAATACGAGTAATTGTAAATATGTTTAAATATCTGCGTATCCAAATCCTTTCATGTAGTTTCAAAACATAATAATCCAATACTTGTGGAGAATAAGAGATAGCATCGCGTCGAATAAAATGCCTGAGGTAATCTCTTAAAGCAAAACCATGGAGAGGTAAGCTCTTTGTTCAGATACTCTCTAGGTTATTGTGGATTCTTTCTTCTTTGTTCAGTACTATTCTTTGCGTTGAAAAGCACGTTTCCATTCAATAATGTACTGTTGACTAAGGCCACACGTGCGCTAAATATAATGGTTTTACCAAGTAAGTGTTACAATTCTCCACTCTTTAAGTAGTTCTTACAAATGTTCATGAAATAATCTTGTAGTCTTACATGTACATATTCATTTTTCAAAGTGACAGTTCTCATATGCAAACCCAAGACACGCCTAAACTAGATAGGTATAACTATTACTTTCTAAGGTTAATCACTAAAGGACATGGCTGCCTTTACTTTAAAAATATGAGTTGAGTTTCGTAAGTCAGTTCCTTAGTGTTTGCTATGGCAGATGGTGTGGTAATTCTTAAAATTATGTACAAAAATAATCCACGCATTTTAGACGCTTTATTGCTATTGGTGCTATGAGAATACTCAAATATACTCAACTACACATAACGCAGCAACGGTGGGAAGGGTTTATTCAATGTGAGTGTTGGGAGTTTGCTTCGTATCACCATTCACTTAGAGCAGCGTCTAAAATCTTACACTATCACATACTTGACTCCTGGAATCAGGAGTCCACGTCTCTGTGAAGAGATCCAATAAAGGTCGCCGACAAAGACAATCAAAACGATTTTATGCATCACTTCGACATCAGAGACGCTTAGACTATAATGAAGGTCGGTCTGGTATTCTGGGATCTTATTGCCTCATCAGGTGCACAATTAGGTGGACTGAGATGTTTTAGACAAAATGTTCCCAAAACATGGCAGAACAATCAAGTTGTCTACCTGCACTAAGCGGTAGGTGAAATGAAGCAAAATTTACATACTCATCTGTTACAAAATCTGTATTCCGAATGTTATTCAAGCAGAATTATTAGTTGTGAATGGCCTTTTCAAGATTTGCTATTCAAGTGTGTGAAAAAGAACAGGAACAATTAGGCAATAATAAATTATTAATAATAATTATTAACCACGTGGTTTGAGACTTAAATGCAATACTTACTGTATCATCATTATAGGTAATTTACTAGTGGTCTGCCTCATATACCCTGTGTGAAAAAATACATGCGACAAGGCTTCTTATAGGTGAGAAAGATGGAAACGTATAATTTTATTATCAGCTGCATTAATCTAAAATTAAATTTACACTTCTGTCTTCGATAATAAAGCTACAGATTATGAACAATAGATTCTACTAAACTTAAAGTTACTGTACTTAAAATTTCTCTGTATTTTGAAATGTATAACTTTACTTAAAATTTCTCTGTATTTTGAAATGTATAACTTAAATTCAGGATAATTATATAGGTTCCAAACTTCACTTATTTGTAGATTATTTTCCATTGAAACCGAAAGGTAATACATAGGTAATGACTAAGATTGATAAGATTCGCTTCAAGTGATCTCAATGAATGTGGTAAAGTACCAAAATATCACATCGTTCTGTGTCTATCAGTTAGTCATATATTTCTGCCTCTACTGTCGTATGTGTGTATATATTTACCTGTGGTCAAAGAACATATAAACAAACGAAAGAAGTTCTTTCTAAAACGTAGAAACTTGACAGTCAACAATTAACAAAGAAATTTCATTAGTGCAAATAAATTTTTGTTATTTATAGGGTAATTAATTAAAATTATAGATTCTGATAGGCTTAAAAATGTACTTAAGAAGTAGAAACCCATCTACTGTTGCCTTAAATATGCAATTTAGACCCGAATTGTACCAGTCAATACTCTAGATACACAAGAATTAGAATAATCTTGACGATTGACGTTGAATGACTGTCAGCAGAACTTTTTTTCTTTCTTTACATAGACTAACATCATTTTACATGTTATTCGCATTTTGCCGACAATAAATTAATTCGTTTGCATTAAACCAGTAAGGATAATACTCTTTCGTAAAGACAACTAAAACTGTCTTGTGTTTTACAAATTTCCATAATCGATTAAATTTTAAAAGTACAATTTGTTGTAATTTTGTAGCTTTTTGAACTTAAAATAAATTGATAGATATTATAACTTAATAAACACCTGACAAAACTAAATTCCAACGCTGACTTTATGTCAAAGAATTTAATATCTAGATTTAATATTCAAGTTTTATAAAGGTAAGTGTAGCGTTTGAAAATGAATAAATTCCTGGAGAATCTCGTTGGTTCATACTTTATACAGTTTTATCTGTGAGAGGTGGATAGTATTGGAAAACAAATAACGTTCTATCGGTATTTTCCTTAATGAAAATTAAAATAAGTTATTTATACAATGTTAGATCTAATACAACCTTTTATGTACGAAAAGTTTTTTTTCTGTTACACGAATTAAATAATATCGGGATCTGCTCGTAATATCTGAATATATTTTGAATATGGGCTAGACTGTCACTGTGGATACTTAAACTCAATGTTAGGACAACTGGTTAAGTTAGTAACTTAAAGCAAATACTTTGGAGATAGGATATACATGAAGGATAGTAACCATAATAAACGCCTCTCATAACTCATAAATTGCCGTGCACGATTTAGAAATAACTTACTATCCTCAGTATTTTATTTTTTAACAAATCTCAATATTTCATTTATTAACAATTTTAATTAATTACAATTTTGAAACCACGTTATACATAGTGTCATAGTGTCAAAATGTCATTATGTTCAATCACCATTAATAGTGTTTTAACACATGCCCAAGAAGAGCTAAATACTAAATACTTTACATATTTATGTCCCTAACAGTAAAACATGACCTGTAAAGTTGTTCTTGGTTCACAGTAAAAATATAACTCTCCAAATCGGTGCAAGATCCTTTTCAGGCTAACATTTATATTGCGTTCATCCCCACATTAGATGTAAGCTCCACCCCAAACGTTGTTTTAAAGATTTATAATAAAGACAAAATCCTTTAACGGCCAAAAACGCTTTTATTTTTGTTTTGACTATAAATAGTTGTTACATTTCATTTTTAGATTTTATCCTTAGTTTTTACTGTTCATGAAGCTGATCAATAGCAATTACTTTCTGAAAAAAGTTTAAAAATAATTTCTAATTTACCACTATAATAATTCTAGACCATATTTTCAATTTTATCTACTATAGTAAACCAGTTTAAAACATTAATAATGATGGGTATGTAGAGTTAATAAACTTCACAAAAACTAAATCTCAACTCGTATACTAAGAGTAGTGTTATAAAACCTCTATTGAATGAGCTTCTGCTATTTTTCACTTATCTTCTCATAAATATAGATTGGTTGCTACAGTTTAAAGTAAAAGTAAAGAATGTCTTATTTTAGTTTTAGTTTATATGATTTTTGAAGAAATGTGGTACATGTGTTTTGCAACTCCTTCTTTGATACATTTTTGATGGTTTTAATGAAACTAAAGATATCGTCTCGTATGTGTTCCTTTCGATAAGCTTTTGTCTTAAGGACGCTCCTATCCCTTGTTATACACGTATCAAGCAAAGAACGGGGATTAATTTTCGTCCTCCACCTTATATAATGTGCCGCATTGCCACAAGTAGTTTTCATATAGGAGTATCCTGTGTTTCCTCCCCTTCTGTAGTGTGCTGATATGTTGGTCACTGTGCATGCAGTGCATCAGTCTTGAGATATATGCAACTTTTCTTGACATACGACTTGTTTTGTTGTTAATTATGACTTATGATGTGTGTGTTCATACACATTTACTCGCCTAGTTTTATTTAATGTTTGTCTTTGCAATAAGGTGATAAGATACTTGAAAAGAATAGGATATTTTTTAATTTACTTTATATCCGCTTTTTAATATTTCACCTAAGTTTAAACAAAATTTTCACAGTGTTATTGCATTCATAGTGGAAGAAACTTTCTATATATTAACAATAGAATAAAAATGCATTGTAGTAAATACATACAATATTATAAATTTTAAACTATATAAGTTTTAGTATGTACGTTAAATCATACATTCATCAACTCAAGAGTTTTACCAAATCTATTAACTATATTATTTTTCATTATAGTTTTGAATTTCATCTGTAACTTAAAACTGAGTAAAGATAAAAATTAAACTAAAAAACTAAACTTTATAAATATTCTTAAAACTAATCTAAACCCAAGACTTCTGTTTAACGGGAAAATTGCGGATAATACGAGAAGTACATAGAAGAATAATAAAAACCATAGAGTGAGAGTGAAGTGAAGTGAAGTGAGAGTGAAAAAACCTTCACAGGCGGGGAAAGATGAAGCTTAATGCCGAGTGTCTGTCAAACGTTAGCCTCAAGGCGGTGAATAAACTATGAAGTGTGGAAACTCTTCTCTCATATTTCACCTTTCTTCATCTGTCACTAATATAAATGTTCAAAATGTCCGACTCTCTCTGTAATATTGAACTATATGGGCTAGACTCTACTTATAAGTTTATAAGAACAGTATATATGTGCCAGTATATTGTATATATCCAACTTTAGCCTCAAGGCGGTGAATATATTGTGAAGTGCAGGTCTCTTCCCTTAAATGTCGGAACTAATAATGTTTCATTCACTCGTAGAGTCTGTCTTTTACTTGATTTTTTCAACGATTTTGGCAAAATTACAGCATACAGGAGCGACTATAGTATAACATTGAATATAGTGTAGGTTTGACATAGAGGAGACAACCTGTTCAGAGAAGGGAGACTCATTGCTCTGAAATCCAGAGGAATTAGGTTGTCTTGAAAAATGAATCTGTCCTATTATATCTAATACATCTTATTCAGTGTTTCTATTTTCTTTATTTGTACAGTTTTCTGATCCGTAGTTTCCTAATATTCTATCGGTAACCAACAGTAAGCTAACTGATAACCAACTCTTTATCAATATGGTTATATTTCGTCTCCACAACGGGTCTTATATTGGCCTAAACTCTTAGTTTAAAGTTTGCATATAATTTTTTGCTTAGGCCACAGTGCACAGTTGAGTAAGGTCAAGTAATCTCTTTAGTAATCTTTATTTTCACTACCCATAGTATGTCTCAACGAGGCTCGAGTTCACTTCATCACTAAGAACTCTCTATAGACCTGACCTTCCATCCTGCCACTTATCCTGCCCCTTAAAATTTGTAAAACACGGTGACAGAAGTTATAGGATTCCATACTTGCGAATCAGATCTCACTGATAAACATAATCTTTACTTAAGACAGGGGTATCAGCGTAGGCTATGTGCCATCATACAGACGTATCTGTAAAAGTCCAGTTCTACAGATCATTCTTTGTCGTTGTTGAGTATGAGTTCACCATGTGAACAGATTGGCCATGTGAACTACTAAATTTTATAAAGTTAGGACATCATTAAATATGCAATTTTTAATTGTACAACTACCAAAAGGTTGTCCTAATATGACCCTCCGGGAAAAAAATGTTTCCTTCGGCTATCCTTAAGGGGAGTCTGTACCTTTTTGGACCAAAAAATAGGTTTTTTGTTTTTTATCATAAAACATTCTCCAATTCTTTTTGTTTAAGATTATATATAACACTTTATAGTTGTAAAATGCTGTTACTGTAAAACCATTAAACAAATAGCTCTGCGCAACATTTTGCTTGGATTCAGTGCTGGGTCAGAAGCTGTGGATTAGCACTGAAGTTTGTGTTTAGAATACACTTTGTTGTAGAGTACAAACAGTTGTTTATTCTTAATTTATTTACTTTGTTTTATTGGCAATCTTACTTTATGTTTAGACAACACAGCTGAAGTCTGTCTGCTATGATTGTAGTTTGTTATTGTTTTGTTTGGTGTCAGTGTTGTGAAAGTGTTTTGATTTATTTCTGGTCTAAATAGTGCTTCATTGACAAAAAAAATGCCTAGAGTTCGAAAATTTAATTCAAAATATCGAATCACAGGCAACTAACACAAAGGAAAAGGTCCAATACTAATAAGATTGTGAATGAAAGTGGCACTCAAAGTCCTAGGCCTACCACTAACCTCTCATCCAGCTCCAAGAAAATAAATAACTCTAGCCTACCAAAAGGTTTTGTAAGTAGTGACATGAATGTAAATATTATTGTAAATATAGAACTAATTTCAGAGTTTGTACAGTTGAATTGTAAATGTAAGCAGTGCTACAAAACAAACAGTCTTCAAATAAATGTTGACTGCGCACATCCATAGTCGGTAATAATTCCTGATTAGGGCGTCTGTCGGTCATCATCATTAATAGTCTGCAACACATCCCAGTACAGAAGCTTCGGTACAGCTTCGTCATGTGCATAATCTCCCGTATAAATTTCTAGGTTGTTGTGAAATCGTAAACTTAGGAATACCCGTGAATACTTATTACAGTCTAGCTGTAATTAGCTATTGGTCATACATTGGCACAAGGTAAAATGAATAGTAGTAGAATACTACAGAGCGAAATGTTTATATGAAATATGTTGTAAAAACAAGTAGACCAGAAGTTGCAGGTACCTTCTCGCCTGGAAGCTTTTTACTGTGGGTGGTAAAATGGTTTAATCGTATGTATTAGAAGATTACGCATTTTAATACATTTATTCAATTTTACATTTAGTTACTCAACTAGCCTCATACTATAAAACTGTAATCCGTGTTAGTAATGTAGGTGCTTGACAGTAAACAGATGACGATTACCAACCCATCATGTATGGGTGTATTATACGTCAATGGCACCAGCATACGATACGGTGGCGCATTCTCCTGAAAGAAAAAAAGTTTGATATGTTATATATATTGCGCTGGAGATTAATAATTAGAGAAATTTTTGAGTTAGAGTTATATCATATATGCATTAATATTAAATGCGATTTACTTATCACTGATCTCTCCACAAATCACTTTTTCTTTCAAAATCGATAATTAACTATGAGATAAAGCCTTATATATGGAATTTATCTTAGTAAATTAAAATAACTCAGCAACTTATTCTAGAAATAAAAAAAAAACTTTTTTCTTCTGTAAAGTCTGCATCCCCCAATCCCCCACGAGAATCAATGTCTTCCAAATACAGCCACAGACGTTGTAAACTATTCATATTTAACATGTTTATTATGTGATTGTTGAAATTAGTAACTATGGTTATTAAACATTCAGCAAACTACTATTCAAAATGCAAAGTGTTAGCGTGACTTTGAAGTATTTGAAACATCCACTGGAGGAGAACGACGACAGTTCACAAGAAATATACTACACCTATACATGTTATCTCCGGGCCTAAGGTATTTTTTTCAATATTTTGTACATTTGGAAATCGGGCGGCCGGGAACTCTACCCATGGCCCGAAATTCCCAGTTGATGAAGAAGAATTAAAACTGACTCCAACAGTCTAAATGTCAGTGAGCGGCCGGGAACTCTACCCATGGCCCCGAAATTTCCAGTTGATGAAGAAGACTTGTAACTGACACCAACAGCCTAAATGTCCGTGAGCGGCCGGGAACTCTACCCATGGCCCCGAAATTCCCAGTTGATAAAGAAGACTTGTAACTGACACCAACAGCCTAAATGTCCGTGAGCGGCCGGGAACTCTACCCATGGCCCCGAAATTCCCAGTTGATGAAGAAGAACTTGTAACTGACACCAACAGTCTAAATGTCAGTGAGCGGCCGGAAACTCTACCCATGGCCCCGAAATTTCCAGTTGATGAAGAAGAATTAAAACTGACACCAACAGTCTAAATGTCAGTGAGCGGCCGGGAACTCTACCCATGGCCCCGTAATTCCCAGTTGATGAAGAAGAACTGTAACTGACACCAACAGCCTAAATGTCCGTGAGCGGCCGGGAACTCTACCCATGGCCCCGTAATTCCCAGTTGATGAAGAAGACTTGTAACTGACACCAACAGTCTAAATGTCAGTGAGCGGCCGGGAACTCTACCCATGGCCCCGAAATTCCCAGTTGATGAAGAAGACTTGTAACTGACACCAACAGCCTAAATGTCAGTGAGCGGCCGTCAACTCTACCCATGGCCACGTAATTTCCAGTTTATGAAGAAGAACTGTAACTGACACTAACACTCCAAATCAGTCATCGGGCCCGGACTTCAATGAAAGCAGCAGAACTCATATAAATAACAAATTACTTACATGTCAAACAATGTTTTCCCCAGTGTTAACTTTTGAATAACCCTCTAAAATTTTGATGATTTACTGTTTATAACTGATTATTTCAAATTTTGTAATAGATTAGTTGTCTCAAGTGTTGCCTGTACTTGGGGGGTGGTGGAGGGTAGATCTGAAATAAAAATGTTGATATTATTTATTGTTATTATTTACAACACTCATGAAACTAAAAATAATATAACTAAATTTAATGAACTATAAATGAAAATTTAATGAATTAAAATATTACCATAAATAGTTTATTTAAATTTAACACTCATACTTTTTATATTCTGGCTAAGTCTGATTATGACTAATGCATACGTAACAGTTTGTTAAATCGTGTAAATATAACACTTACATATACATCCAAAACCCTTAGTATGTGTATGAGTGTGTGTAATACGTTAAATTCAGGTAACAGAGTTTCAGTTGCTCAGCATTTAAAAATTACACAAAAAACCGTTGTATATCTGACGGACGAAATTGCTGGTGGAATATTCCTACACAGAGTACGTAATTTAAAAATTTAATTTAAATAAACTAGTTGATTCTTGTTGTAAATTACCCGCAACGGATTACATCTAATAAAAAGATACCATACGCCTAAAACTGCGTTTATTTACAGGTGAAGTTAGGAGGATGCGACAAGTAAAATCTAGTGTTTATTTATATTAACTTACTGAAAAAGAAACCACCTTCAGTACAAAAATTTATCTTCAAGTCGATATAGCGGAATATAACAGCCATTTAATCGCATACATTTTAATTTATTTACTTACCATGACACCATGTATTCTATTGTTATTGGTAACCGATAAAGAAATATAAAAGTGGTGATGCCGCGATTTCTCAATCAGGAAGAGAATACGGGTCAACACATATATATGTAGGAGGTTGGAAGTTCAATACCAGCAGTGTATTACCCTGGCGCTTGGTCTTCAAAATAGTCCAACAAGAAAGACTGCTATGTATCTGTGTAGCATTGAGGTCACGTCATCGTTATTGTGGATTCTGTTAGGTACGGCGTCAGTATGACAAAGCGTAATAATTTATAAGTAAGTAATAACATTTAGTTTTAAATAAAAACCTGAATTTTCATCTCTCTTTCCGAACAATGTCTTAACGATTGTGCATGGAAATACTTTTGTTAAATGCTTAAGACTCAAAGTCCTTGGTTTATATAGGTTCTTAGCTAATGTTAGTTGTTACATTTTAACTTATACATTGATATTACATTTTAATTGCCTTAAATTGAGTAAGTGAACATTTAGCTTAAGGGCACACCACAGTCTTACTTCTTAGCATTGTAGGAATTTTACCACCACGATATAAAAATTTGTATAACCTATAAGGAATAATAAAACTCAATTAAAATGCAACAATAGCGTCACACTTTCACTTAGAGATAAGTCCGTGATGTATTGTTGGCTCTCGCTAGTTAAAGCACAATTGTTCTATTGTTTCCATTGTCATTAGCAGGTATTGTGCTGCCTGATGCGTTGTTTCCTTAATTATTGGTTAAACGTTTAACGATACCAGATAGCAAAGGCTCTGCATATGGAAATCGTTTATTCATACCTTTGTGCGACTCTTGTTGCATACTTTCCAAAGATTAATGGTATAAATAAATATGTATTTAATTTATATGCATCCAATTAGTACATAATACTGAATGAAATTTACCGGAAAGGATAGCGTGTAATATTTTGAGCCGTAATGGCTGAGCATTAGCGAAGCCTTTTACTTGACAATTTGGAAAGATTTCGTTTCTTTATGTTTGTCTGTCTGTCTGATCTCAATAACGCTGCAACAATATATTTTTTAGCGGTTATAGTTTATAAATTAGGGCTGCATTGCGCTAAATCCATGTTAAAGATTTGTTAATAGTACGAATGGCTATGATACTGAAACATTTATCAAACGAAAATAACAACATAAAAAATTTAAACACATAAATAAATTGCTTCGTGAAACGTCCCAATGTACTGCTCATTTTTGTATGCTGTTGCCCTTCTCATTAAATACCATGACATATGTACCAAATTGTAAGAAATATCTTGAAATAAATACTTTCATGAATTCTTCTACTTAAAAAAATCTTCAAAAGTGTGAAAGATATTTATTTAGACTTACATAAAATTAATTACATAGGATTAGCTATTACGCTTTAAAACAGAGATATATCAAACATAACAAAAAGATAAGGTTCCTTACACGAATGAATAAGTTGGAGGAAAGTTTGCAAACTCAAATACAAACGGTATAATTTATAAAAGCCTTTCATCCCACACTGTACTTTTATAACGCGAAGTAAACGGGAGTATCAAAGCCATATTCGTTTTCAAGCATAAAAGCAAACTTAACACAAGTCTGTAATTAAATTTATGAAAGCCCTTTACAATCATGTTCCACAAAGACTGAACTTTCTTTTTAAACTTCTGAGAATGGTTTCATACTGCGCTCCACGTGTTCCAGTACCTAAAGTAAAACCTGCTGGAAATTTTCAAAATGTCTAATCAGAAGGTGTATGTGAAAAGTTTTCATTTTTTTATATTGGACGCCGTAATCGTAAATTCTTCTTTCAGTCGTTCTCAGTTGACCGATTTGGTTACACTACCTGATTACTCTGTCAGATCTCTACAAATATACAAAGTTTTAATCTGGAATAAATAATTACCTTAATTATACTAACCAAATTTATTGAATGAAAACTATACATCACATGACGTGTATTTATATTTAAATTTATTAATACAATCAAATATTGCACAGTTAACAAATGTTTTACTGTTGGAAAACACTGTGTCTAAAAAAAGTTTTCATGGAATGGTGTTGCTTTTTTATTTTACACTATTTAAACTTTATAAGTCGTGTCTTAAAATGATGACTTCGTAGGGACGAAAATTACAACCATTAAATATTATCACATATATTGGCTGAGCTTTAGCGAAGACTATTACTCATAAGGCTGGAAACAAATTAATTTCTGTCCACACGATTCATCGAAAAGCAACATCTATAGACTTTAAATTGTACCTAAGGCTCCATTTGTATATTAAAAACTCTGAGTTCGATGATGGTGCATGTCACTACATGTGATTTGGCTAAGCGTTAAAGCATATTTTTACATTATACTTATGGGTAGCTATAGTGGCAACAAGGAAAATAGCAGAATAAATAAATGTATAAACAAACTCATTACACCAATAAGAGAAACAACCAAATGAGATTTTAACTTATGAGATATTAACACGTATATCCTAACTAACTCATCACTCACAGCATCATCTTTTGGTGACATGATATGTAACCTTTTATTAATTAAACACTGCTATGAAATACGACTTATGAACAAACCTTTTAATGTATCATATGCTGATATATTCTGAGAATATTTCGTTTGTAGACTTTAAACTTTGCATAAACTTAATTTTTACATATAAAGGACGAGTTCTATGATGGTATATGACCAACCATAAAATTTGACTGAGACTCGTTAAGGTATATCACTTATTAGGAGGTCGCAATGCCTCTTATCTGCTGGGAGGTTGTGAACATTCTTTTATGTATTATTGTCTGTCTGTGTATCTGTCCACAGGACATATCGAGCTTTAAACTTATAGTTTAGTGTGTAATCTGGGTAAATGCAATACACAGTGAGGCGCACTCTTATCCTGTATATTTACCCATATCTTTAATGGTACATATTATTACTTAAGGGTTGGCAAAACGTATAGGAAACCTTAAATACAACTTTTTAATACTATAACACACGTGCTTGTCTGTATTTATGTGGCGATGTTGCTGAAGCCTCACTAGGGCCAAATCTAAATTACAAAACTACAACTATTTCACTGAATTCCTATTAATACAGAGGCTTATTGTACTAATTAGGCTTACGAAGTAAGCTAGTCGTAATCAAAATTTAAATTCTTCGATTTGCACCGCTTACAGTATCGATTTAACATTTGTTGATTGTGCCACAATGAGGCTGAGATATTTAAAGAATTTAATTATCCAAGCGATGTTTTTACTTGAACTGTAAAATGTTGATACTAATATTTATTAACTGAATGTAGATACATCTAAATTTAATTCCTTAGAATAAATTTTAAATGCAATGTAAATTGAATAAACAATTAACACCGTAACACAATGAACAGAATAACGTAATTACTTATCGACGATGTTAAAGTATTATTCTGGTAGTGTAATATGTTCCTACATTTTGTGCAGTGAACGCTTACTTTCAGTCTCACAGATAACAATGAACAATAAATCAGAGTTTCTCAAATACAATTATAAATACAAACAACTCACTTGAGGTAGTATTGTTCGCATTTCAGTTATAATCAAAAGAAAGAAGCAAATATTTCCCATACAAAGGAAGTCAATTTTCTCTCAATGTTTACTTCAGCAAGCGAGGCAGTCTTTATAAAGCTGACGCCAGACGTTCATCAGTCTTATCTCTTTTCTTGTTGCTCCTATTTGCTGATCCTCCAAATATTTTAACTGAGCTCTAGTTTTTTGTTGGATATCGGAATCGTATTAATTTAACTGGCATATGAACCATTAATTTATTAATTGATACGTATTATTGTTTGGACCAAACAGCGAGAATGGCCAATCTGTTCTACGCATGTCCTTTTGGAGAATTATGGTTCTTCAGGAATAATTTACAACATATAGCCTAATGTTAAATATAATAAAATTTGTATTTTATTACAAAAATAAATCAGTATTGTGAAAATAAACGTGTAGCCTACATTGTTTAATTAGTTTTAACTACATTAGAAGAACATTTCATAAATAAAAGATTCGTAAACTCTATGTGAATGACTAACAGTTAAGAACACAACGTTAATGTAACGTTCATTATAAAATAATCCAATAAAATTTAACTCTTAACTTTTATTAAAAAGGTGTTTCTTCTATTTTAATTATTATCTATATTATAAAAAATAAATATCAAAGTTTTTGCAGTCGTTTGCTAACGAACAGTCTATCATTTTCACTGTTATTAGACATTTTGTAAGCGACACCTACTAAGAGGGCTATATTGCAGTTTGATATAAGAGAACTAAATAAAACCTGCTACACTTTATAAATCATTTAAATGCACTCAGCGCATTACTTGAGCAGTATTTAACGATGGTAATTAAGACCACTCAGTTTGAAATTAAATAATATGACGAAGTAAAAGGGTGGAGAGGTACTTGGGAGAAACGAGCACTTAAATCATTAAAGTCTAGGTTTTGTTTGTGAGTCTCCTAATGTAAGTTCAGCACTTATAACGGAGACTATTTTTTATGCAGTCACCGACATACAACATGAGTTAGAATTATATAACGAGCTAAAAAACGTTCTATCTCTTAAAATATTGTTTCATTTTTGTTTTTCTGTAGGGAATAAATTTCGAGAATTGTTTTATATAGAATACATTTTTAATTACATTTTTACAAATGTGAGCTCCATTCTTCCACAATAAGAATCCCTCACAGCAGAAACACAATTTAATTCGTACGTCGGATAAAGTAACTTATTAAGACAAAAGACAAAATATGTGTGAAAAATGTAAAATTATAACTACTCAAGAAGGATAGTTCACGTGAGAAATCTTCCTTTTTAGCACTATATAAAACTATAAATTTACAGCAATTTCAAACAGAGGCTTTTTTAAGATTTGATTTTAAGAAGCGTCTAAGCACTTTTTAAAGTATTTTTATATGTATAATATTTACTGAACTTGGTAAATTAGATTACATGATTAGTATATATAATATTGCTTCACATTTATTGACCAGATAAAGTAGACTGTTAGCTGACAGTTGTATGATTTACTCCCGCGTCTCCCATTGTTTCGGAGAAGCCACGCGATGTAGCATGGCCCTCAGGTCTGTCCCTCTGACGACCCGCATTCTTTCTCGTTCTGGGTTTCGAATATGTCAGTAGTGTAGCCTGGTTTTTAATGGAGATGTGTGTCCATTAGATGAAACATAAGAAAGACGTCAGATCTCAATACTCGATACATAATTTTCTTTTTTTTGGAACATTTAGTGGAACATTCAGCTGCTCGTAATACTTTTAACCTTTTTAGTCACCTTTTTTAACACAAATACCGGTGAAACAACAACCCAGAACAGTCAAGAATTTATACGAACTCGCAATAAATCATTAATCGAGTTCTCTTCTCTACTCTAAAATAAAAACTAACTTGTACCACAATTACCACCCAAAGTAAAAAATGCTTTTAGTAATACATCACACTCTTAAGGGGGTTCAGCATTCAAAATGGCCAAAAATAAATATATTTTAAATTGTTTTGTCTAAAGGCTACTTTATTTAGTTCTAACCAAGAAAAAAACAATGAAATACACTAAATTAGCTCTTCTAAATCGTTGCCCAGTAATCACTGTATTCTCTACAAACATGTTGATCTTTGCACCTAGAATGTTGCGTAAAATGAAAAAGTACTCTATTCCCTTTAGATTTTACATTTGACTTTGTGTTTAGAAGTTTATTATTCGCCTGCAGGAATAAATCTTTGCGAAAAATGTCAACAACACAACTTTCGTTCTCTATATGGTCGTCTGCTTTAGTTCTAATACTGTTTGAGGTTTGTATAACAAGTAATGTTACTCTATCCACGAGAGAACTGAAATATTCATATCTTTTTTTTATAGCTACAATATCCAGAGAAAGAATTATAGGTTTTTTGTTAAATAAATGGAAGGTAATATGTTTTGTAATGGTAGTTATATCTCTATTCATAGCCTAAACCTAAAATATACTACAAAAATACCTGCCAAATAAACACTATTAAAGAGGAGGAAATAAATTATATTATTATTATCTGAAATGGTCTCTAGAACAAGGATGTAACTATCAAACATTAAACATTTCAGGAATATAAAAGTGTATTTTGTATAATTGTCGGGTTAGAGGGTTTTCTGTTATAACTATTCAGTATAACCATAAAACAATATTTCATTAAATGTTTTATAAACTTCATTCGTTGTATGCCTCGAATTTGTTTGCCATTTTAACCGTAATTCTCAGCGTTGTTGCCTTAAGGACAAGTTAGTAAAAAACAAAATACGTAAAGGGTTTGAGATAAACGACAATAGAGTAAGGTTAATAAATTTACTGGTACACACAGTGTGTAATATTAGTATTGTAAAACTAATTCTTCAACCGTTTAACGTTTTAATAATTTAATTTGTTTACAACAAAAATTAAAATTAATTTTGTCGGGAAAAACTTTTAGTTATAATTATACTAAATATTATACTATTAATATTTTAACTAAGTAGAAATTACATATTTAATTAACACTCGAGTACAAGTTCTGAAATTATATGGCTTTACAATGTGTCATATACGCAGATAAAACGATGTTCTACTTTACTTCCATGAGCCAATTTTCTGGGACAGGTTTTTATTCTCTGCTGTATTTACGGATTTCCTGCATACCTTTCTCTTTATGATCCTTTTATTTCCTTTGATAAAACTCCGATCTTCTTTTTTTCCCATTCTCTAAGTTGTTTTTCAGAGCCGGGTGAAAGTGACAAGCCCAGAGCAGCTTGTAATGCTATATACAACGTTACATAGCGCACAAAGGCCTGGTTCCTAACTCTGTTAACAGCTAATTAGTATTGCCATTTGCCAATATGAGTTTTATAATATATATGATGCACCACATACCACATGATGCAGGGTTCTCATTAGAACTGGGTTCTGTTAAAAACTCATATTCTGAAAAGTTGTCAAGTACAATTAGGAACCCAGACATTTGATAAATACATATTTACTGTCATAAACAAAAGTAATTTAAACTCACAACATATAGTGTTATTATTTTCTAAATTGATCAAGATTACCCGACATTTTTTTTTCTTTTTAGCATGAAAATTTGATCAGTATACTTTTAGAAGAAACCCGTTGAAGATAGGTGAATGAAACTTGCATGCAGCATTATAGTATTACAAGCTTTGTTGCCTTATGCTTTGAGACGGTGTTCTGTACTTAAATGTTTTGTAATGATTTTTTTTAATTTTTTTAACTTCCCTTATAGCTACAATAGTTTAAATATATGAACTTTCTCATTACTTTAATAAAATATAATTTTAGTGATAACCAAACAAAAAGAATTTTCCTCATTGTTAGGTTTCCATATTTATACATGACTGCCTAAAAATCACGATTAAAATGTTTCAATGATCATCGGATTCTCCAGGTTTATTGCTAGCAACCTTGCCGTCGCTAGAATATCTAAGACTTCAGAAATAAAATTCAAAATTTAAGTGAAGAAAATATGTTATTTAATAATCTATTTTCAGTTCTTTCTCTACAACTTTCCATAAAATCTTCGCTCAGTAATAAATATTTCAGATACAACTACCATGTCTTAAACATATAACACTAGATGGAATACATACATATTGGAACTAATTGGATATTTATGAGATATTTATAACAATTATAATTGTGCGTCAAATACGAAATCCGTGTAAACTCGAAATTTTCTTACATATTAATACATATAAATAAATCTCGAAGGAGCAATTACTTTTTGTGATCTTTGTTGAAATTCAATAAGTCTATCGACGTTTGTACAAACCTAATTAATACGTATAGATACATATTATTTGCTTGTATCGTTTATGAATACATTAAAAATTTATTTTATAAAATTATATCAATGATTTTTAAACATTTAATCATTAAACTCTTAATAATATTATACTGTAATAAATAATACCATAAAACAGCATGTGTACAGGGAGAGAGTGTCAGCTATATATCATGAGGCCAGGTGTGGCAACTGGCAACTGTCAACTGATTAATTATAGCACCAGTTCCTAATGTTATTGTACAAGAGACTTTACCGCACGTCGTACTGCCGTACAGAGGTGCAGCAGTAGTTACGTTGCTATTATAGTTTACCATGAGGGGATATTGCATTATAATGAAATATTAATAATAATGTGATAATAAGTGGGACAGGCGAGGATGCTAGAAGGTACTACCATCTGCTTTGTTAAATATAAGACTACAGTAAATATTTTTTACGATTTAGGTATAAACAATGCACATAGAGAAAAATACGTGGTATTCAATTTTTCATTCTGTATTTACATTATACATTGTAGTTAATTTCGTCACTCAAAAAAGCAACATATTTGTAAGTAGTACAATTAAAATTAATGAAACATTAAATATTGGGGTAAACTTATTACATATTTATAAACTGAAGAAGAAGAAGAAGAAGAAGAAACAGTGCTTTTATTTGTACAATAAACAAAAACAAAATATTACCCTCAATAATCTTAATAGGAACTAGCTTTAGCTCACTAAAACAAATAAGTATTTATTTATCCTAAGTAAGGAACAAAAATTTGCACTAAATACAATGGTCATTTCGACCGTCTGTCTGGTTGGCACTTCTGTACACTTCTTATAACTACAATTAATACAAAAAAAATGTAATTAACCAAAAAAACTATAGATATTTTAAGTTTGGCGATTCAAATAAGGTTCAAAATATCGGAAAAAAGAAAAGGAAAAAGTAATATTTCACGCGCGCGCGCGCCCACACACCACACACACACACACACACACAATAATATAATATTTGTTTTTATTTTATTTTTTGGGATCCTTACAACTGTCATATAAAAGTTTTTCATCTATATTTTCAATATTTAAAAATTAAATTCATATACTAAATCCCACCGCATTTTCCACGCATCTCTCATATATTTTCCAAATTGAAGCCAATCCTTTCCATTAAGGTAGTCAAAAAAATTGTTTTTCGCTTAGCACGTTACTCCCAAACCCATTTTCTCCGAATCGTTGCCAGAATGGGACAAATACTCACAAAGTGAAAGACCGTCTCATACTCATTCCGGTTACACAAAGAACATACGTGATTTTTATCAGGAATCCAAGGTTTTGTAATTTAAATCAACCAGGCCTGCCCGCGCCTTAATTGCCCAAGACATAATATTCATATCATAACAATCTTTCAGGAATGTCTTTATCTCCAAGGTCAAGTTTTATTGTTAGATAATGTGGATGATAGACAGACGTACAAGCACGGCCTGTACGTTCCACTCGCCAGCCTGTTCGCATCGCCTCAACCACCCTAGACAATTGGCCCACCAACTCAACGCTGTTGTCAACATTAAAATTTACCTCGATTCCACACTTACTTCCTAAGCTCTTCCACTCCCTGAACCAGAAAATTTTTTTAATACAATCTCCTTTGCTAATATGTAAGGTAAACGATTTGGCGTCATGCTCCAGATTCTTCCGAGATAATTTAGATTTAATTGAAGGGTAAAGTAATATAATTTTTTCCCGAGCCAGTTTTCGACAAAAAGTGTGTAATTTGGTGTGTTAAGGGGAGTCTAAAAAGTTTTTTCAAAAAACATTCTTTGAACTCCCTCAACTTGCGTCAAATTCTCTGTATCCCCATACTTGGGCTCCGTAGCACAAAACTGACCTGACAACAGCATTAAAAAGTGTGAATTTTGCTAACAGAGACACCTTCTTATCTTTTAAAAGACATTCCCAAAACTGAATTTATAATTAATTTTGAAAACCCTTGCTTTTTTCTTAAAAATGTGGTTTCCACGATAACTGAGATGTAAATATGAGCCCCAAGTATTTGTATTCATTTACAACCTCGATCTCTGTCCCTTGGTACCGCCACCTCTCAATTTTACTCCGTTTCCCGCCTTTTTTGAACACCATTATTTTTTATTTATTCAAATTTACATTTAGATTCCAATTTTTACAGTAATTTTCTAAATTATTAATCATACATTGCAAGCTTGTTGCTGTAGGTGCGAGTAGAATTATATCATCCGCGTCGTAAAGCAACATATTCACCCTGGTTTTCCCAAAAATACATCCTCCACCCAGCAAATCCGGTAAATCGTTAATAAATAAAGAAAATAATAAGGGACTCATTACACAGCCCTGCCTTAAACCCATTTCAGTTTTTAAAAGCAGGCGTCACCCCCTCTTTACACCAAACACCAGCCGAAGTTCCGTTGTACATTTCTCTGAGTATTTTTAGCATGTGAGTCGACAACCCAAGACACGACAGCTTATACAATAGAGAATCAATAAGAATTGTGTCGAATGCAGAGGAAAAAATCAACATAAAAACAGTATAATTTGCAATTTTCTTTTACCAATTGTAAGTTTACCATACAAGTTAAATTAAAAATATTATCTATAGTAGAATAGCCTTTCCTAAAGCCTGCTTGGAATTCCGTCAAGATATTTCTCTCATTTACCCATTTTTCTAACCTGTTTAAAATTATGCTACAAAATATTTTACATACACTATCTATAAATGATAATCCCCTGTAGTTCTCTACTACATTGATTTCGCCCTTTTTGTATATTGGAAAAATAACATATTTTTTAAAGCTGTCCGGTATTTGGCCGTTTAAATATATTTTATTGTAAACAGTAAGTAATTTTTCAAGTAGTGAATATGGAGCGTATTTTAAAAAACTCGTAGGGGACTCCTGTCGTAACCGGGAGCCCTTATCGTCCCTCAGCTTTACGCAGTACTGTTCCCTGACTTCAAACTATATCAAGTTCCTTATCTAGGGTTTCATTCATAATTAGTGGTTCTGCGTAGCAGATATAATTGATAATAAAGGGGGATTTCGCAGGCTCTTGAAATGTGCATACCCACTGGCTCACTGAAATATTTCCCACCACTCTCCGTTTTGTTTCTTAAAAACTATTTATCGCCTCCCAAAAACCCCTTTGAATTCGAAATATTATTCATATTTAAAATAATACTCTCATAATGTTGTATTTTTTTATACTGGCACAATGTTTTATACGATTTCCGTTCTCCAATGTAATTTAATCGAACCTGATGCGCCCATTTAAATCGCCTACAAGCAAAAGGTTTTCCTTAAACTATTTGTTTCCAAAAACTTTCTTAATCTAAGAAATTCCATATCCCACTTATTATAATTTAAATATACAGGTAATATAAATAAAATCTTTATTTTTTGGATCGACATGTATCAAAGAGAAGTTGTCCAAGTATATCAAATTAAGTACATTGAAATAAGGAGATGCTAAATTAATTAAAGTGATTGATCCACCTATGTTGCGCCCAAATTGAGCTTGCCTACTAGCAAAATTAAAATGAACTTTGTATTGGGAAAATCTATTTAAAATAAACTGTTGATCATTCTCATCTATAAATGTTTCAAATAAAAAGGTAACATCAAAATTCATAAACAAATTCTAGAAATAAAGTATCATTTACCTTATTTTTAAGCCCACAAACATTGTAACTCATAATTCTTAAGTCCCTTGATATAATGGTTTGAGCATATATATTGGAGGGTGGGTTGGCTTCTGATCTTCAGCCACTCCCCGTCACCTGCGCGAAAGTCCGTGTCGACCCTGGCATCCCGCAGACTCCATGTTGGTAGCAGGTTCTGCCCTTGCAGCCTCCCACACTCTTGTCTTGCACTTTCTTCTGTCTATCATCCTCCCTAGCAAGCCTCGAAAGGAAATCTGTGAGATCGTGGTGAATTATGTCCCTCAGCCGCTCAGCTCCATCTCGAGCACTGCTGCTACCAGCTTACCGTCCTCCCAGGTAAATCGCCATCCTTCTATCATGAGACGGTCGTTCACAAGGGGCATTCGACGTCTACCCGCTACCCTCTCTATCTCACGCCTTACCCGCCATTAGCTTCCACCTCTTCTCCCGTGTAACTATAGGAATAATCACGATATACTGCATATAAACCTGTACCTTTCAGCCTGGCTAATCGTGACATTATGTAGTCTATGTCTGCATCTGAGGGTAAATGCGCAATTACCAGTCCATTACTGCCTAAGGCATGAGCCCTGTTTACCCATAAAGAGTTGGTTGTACCAAAAATTTTCACTACAAAAATTCTTGACCAAGAGTCTAAAGTCTGTATTGCCACTGCTATTCCACTTAAGCCCTTTAAATACTAAGTTATTCCTCCTTCCTCTTGCTTCCATATCCACTAGTTTATTCTGAATTATTTTATTTTCCTCAATTATTTGGCATAACTTTACCTTCATCTCCTTATTTTCACTTTCTAGCACAACTAACCTACTTGTAACTACACCTAAGTCCTCTTTGGTTACAAGGTTTGCGAGTTTTTTGTCAAGCATAGCCTCTAAACCACTCATTAGTTGTCCTAAAGACATTTCTCCTACCTTTTCACCGTCCATGTTGAGGTTATCACTCGCACTTATTGGTGAAGAATTCGACCTTTGACGTTTCTTCTGATTCGACACAGGCGTTGAAAAATTTATAAATCGTATTTTCACTCATTTAGTAAATATTTGCATTATTTATAAAAACTGTATAAGAGTAAACCGACTGACTGGAAAATACGCGTGCCACTAACCGATAACTGCACGTTAGCTCACCGCCACTCACTGCTCACTACAGGACACTCACCGAGCAGGTCGAGTCACATGGCGAGTCAGCTCGAAGTCCACTTATCAGCTAAGTAATTAACTCCGAAGTTTGTGTCTCTTACTCCAAACGTCAATAAAAATATTTATGGTTCAATTTAAATAGGATAAAATATCCAATTAACAATGTAAATATGCAAAAACTTATAATTTATGCGCAGCTAAAAATCACCACAATCTTACTTCACGGCACCAGTTGTGCCAACCGTATTTATAAATTGGTACGGCAACTAAAGCTAAAGCTAACGACTGGCAATGAAATAAGAACTCACAAATAATTTACAATATCGTATCATGTAATATTTTACAATTTAATATATATATATATATATTAATATACGACGATTCTAATAATATTGTTAATGCGAAAGTGCCTTTACTTGTTTGATTTGCTTTCACGCGTAAACTATTCAACCGATTGTAGTGAAATTTTACATGGACATTCTTACGGTCCCTGGTATGAATAAAGGCCTAATCTTATTTCGAAAATCCTTCCAGGATACACCACACTGCCTTTAAAGTTGCAAAATATCCTATCCTGGTCTCTAAAAATTGTGAAATATTAATTGAGGCTCTTTCAATTATCAAATTTAATCCACTGTTCTACGTAAATTCCTTTTTACAGCACAACAATATTTTTAATTAATTTAACCATTATTTTCAGGTTTTTTACATCTATTGTGTGATAATTTTCGCCGTTTTCACATTTCAGCTATTAGATAAGTATTAACTTATCTTATAAAATATTTTAATACATAAGTTGGTCAGAATTTGACTCAGAAGAATCCCTTTGAAGCAGTCGTGAAGAACTATGCTAGTTCTATGAAAGTTCGCTGGACTGTTTTTTTTTTTTATCAATTCCAGCACTAAATCTTCTAAGTTATTTCAAATATTTTTTAGTTTATAAAGAATCAAATACGTAAATATTTCATTGTTAATGTACTTTTAACTGTACATTTTTACAAAAAAAGTATATAAAAGACAACGTTATTATCTAACTGTTATTATAACTTAAAAGACTGTTGTAAAACCCATCTTAATCGTATTTTGACAGAAGTAAGCTTTTCTGATCTGTGATATATTTTTTTATCAAGTAAAAAGCAAAATCAAATATAGAACCAAAAATACTAAGGCAGGAGTAAATTAAAATGGCCATAAATATACACTTATTGACCCATTTTCTTGATCATGGCAACAAAGCAGACTCAAGATTGACGTCGGAGATACTCGAACTATCAGTTTTCATACACGTGCAACGCCTACTTAATTGCGTGCTAAGAAACAGGTAACTGCTAGCAGTGCAGATATACGAAACAATGTAATATAAATTATGCTTTTAACGGCATCTTTAAAATATTTTTAAGATCGGGAACTGACGTATAGTACAAAAAATGTCTTGGTGGTGGTGACTCAGGTCTGTCACTGCCACATGTTACCTTGCACTGAGAAACGTAAGTATTTATTAGAGTGCTATACTTATCAATTAGCGTGTCAGGAATCATACGAATGTAGGTTCATTCGAAACATCTGCATGAACTGACTCACGTAGTCAATAAATTTTAATAGGCTCTTGCTGAAAACCCCCGTTGTTACGCTACTTGTAACTGAATTATTATTAGAAACCTAAATTCAAATGTAAAAAAGCCATCCATTTTAATTTTTCTAACTTTTACCATATATGGTTTTTAAATACAACTTTCTAATGATTTATTACTTGATTAAAAGTCAATAACCACACAATTTCCGCCGTTTGTATTTAAAACTATTTCATACGAAAGTGAGTTAGTACAGTTGATACAGTCAAACATACCCAGGCTGTTGATAAATAGAGCGTAGACAACGAGGAGAGTAGATGCAATTCCAGGTCAAACTCCTCCCCCGTTTACGATAAGAAGAGTGGCCTCGGTAATGTTAGGTTACTGGGGTCGATGAGTTTTTCACTCATTTTATCTTTCTGTTTTTTATTTGTGTATGTACTAATACCTAATACCTCCACCACCTGACATAGAGGATAAACTTCAGTCCTCGAAAACGTTTTGTTACACAATTTCCGAAATTCTGTTCAAGTGTCAAAATTTCCACCGTCAATAACAAACTATAAACAAAGAATCATTTGTCTTTTTCCATTATTCTGAACTAGACTTGAATGTAATGTTTTACAAGCTTTAAAACGTTTTTATGTCTCACCAAGAAAAACATTTTCCCTGCACTTTATTAAGCTCTTAATAGAACATCTTTACCTCTTACCATTTCAAAAATTATGTTTTTTGTGTGTTTAAAGGTCATAAAACTAAAAATAATAGTCCTAGTAAAGTTGCTGCCAAAATATACAATTATAATACTTTTGTTAATACCTAATGATTCTGCCAAATATTTATTTCAATTAATCTTTTCCAGACTCGAGAGAGATAGCTACGTTTATTCACAAGCCACTTATTCGGTTACCCTTAGCTGCAACCCAAACATGCTGTATTTAGACATGTGACCAAGACGAAATAGATATACAGAACGTAGTATATAGTATATAGAAGGAGACGTTCTGACTGACTGCCTGATTTTTATCAACGGCCAGCAAACCCCTGAATCTTGGTTTTATAGGTTTATTTTATGTCCTAGGGGCGCAAAAAGAAATATTTTCCCCTCCGATATCAGTGTCCGATCTTCGATATTAGATGTCAGTGGGTTCTGTCCCACTGACATCTAAACTTAGTAAAACTGTCATAAGAACAATCACATTTTATTGATTAAAATATTTTGTTAAATGTAGTCAACTGGTCTGAGTAAACATTGCAAAATATCTTAGTCTTAAATTTACTTTTAAAAGTTATAGAAATGTGAATTTTACTCTCTCGATAAATACAATCATGTATATATGATATATTTAATTATTTCAACCTTTTCTGCAATCGCTGTTGAACACAGAGCTTATCGAGAGAATTAAATAATATATATTACATCACAGGGCTCTGTAGTGTAATTGTAGCACATTCACTCGGCAAGTGAGAGATCCGGGTTCGAGTCCCGTCGGAGCAAGTACTTTTTGCGATTAAATGTTTATTGAAATTAAATTAGGCAATTGCCACTTATACAAATTTAATGAATGTAAATAGAAGTCATTTGACAGGTATTTGGTCTTCCGATCATATGTTAGTTTGGTTATTTAAACACATAAGTGAAAGAAATAGAGCAAGAGCTCGCGACGACCAGGCATTCGTTATTTCATAAAAGCTGACAACTTGTCAGTATACGAGTAATAGTACTCGTATACTGACAGGTATAGACAGGTATAGGTACTGTATAGACAGGTATAAACGTACCTTGAGTATGTAGTCTGGGTCGCGGTGGCTTCGGCAGGTAACAGGTAGTAAAGGTGAGTGAAATCACAGTTTAAATTCGTAATAGTATATAGCTAAGTTTTTATACATTTCAACATTAAACAACGATAGAAAGCTGCATGTGCGATGCCGGACACTTAGTATCGTTCCAACCCCCTGACAGGCACCCCTAAAGTAGATTAATAAAAATAGTACTTTCGTCATATTATAAAACCTGAAATGTATATATGTTATTAGGGGAACTATAAAAAGATGTTTTCTCAGTTCCCAGACACTTTCTATGGTTCCTTCATGCAGCCAGGCACCTCACAAGTTACTCTAGGTGCGAGCGCGAGAGATATACATACAAGCGGGTATGAGTGAGATAGTACGTAATGTCTACGGCGATCTTTTACTGCGCATCAGCTGTCTTATACTCCGAACGTTTGTTTAAATACATACACAGATTTTATGAAATAACGAATGCCTGGGCGTCGCGGGCTCTTAGACTAAAACGTCCAAATACAAAATAATTGAATCGTAAAATGTAAGGGCTCTGTGGTGTAGCACATTCACCCGGCAAGTGAGAGATCCGGGTTCGAGTCCCGGCGGAGCAATTACTTTTTGCGATTCAATGTTTATTGAAATTATACATATATATATATATATATATATATATATATATATATATATATATATATATATAAACCAATGTATAAGTAATTTATTAATATTAAACTAACAAGGAAACATAACTTTCATTGAAAAATTAAAAGTTTTGCAAATGATTCACAGCTGATTTCAAATAGTTAAAATTTAAATAAATTAATCTAAGTTTCATACCGAAAGGAAATTTTTATTCCCAACAAAATAATGGACAGTTTCAGTCTTCTTAAAGTTAAATCATTAGACATTGTTACTGATGTCCCGTTGTTAATCCTTTTAATTTGTATATATTCTTGGTCGGTGCAAAATTGTTCAATAGTTACTGAATTTGTTAGAGCTATCCAATAAAAAATCCTTGAATGTTGGAGACAACTGCCCGTTATATACATCACAGGTACTTAAAAAGCCCTTTCCCTCTTCCGGTCTTAGAGTCCCAAATTTTAATTCAAATTGATAAGGCGGTTAGAATATCTTTCAGCGACTACCACTTTCATCAGGAGAGCTAAGAATGTCATTCAAAAGATACATGCTCACGATGTTCTTGTTTTTCAGTAAGAAACTGCGAGCAAAGTGGCGGACAACTGCTAGTTAAAACCCCACAGGATTAAACTTTTAAACCTCTGGTCCATAAGAAGTCAAACTGAGGATACCGAGGCGCACAATCCTGAAGAAACTCTACAACAGTGTTTGTTAAAGAGTTTCGGACAGTTAACTCTCCAGTCCCAAGTATTGTTGACAACATGACATAACTCTGTCAACTTTTCTTATAAGAATCAGGGACTTGTGAGTTGTTTCTTGATCCTTTCCAGTACTTATATCAATCATCCTATGTCATTGTGAAGTATAAACTTTGCTCGGATATTTGCATTCTGTATAAGAAAAACGTTATACGGAATTCGTCTCGAACCAAGATAAATCTGTGCCTTGGTAGCTTTGTTAAATTACCGTAGCATATAAGAAAAGTAATTAAGCATATATATTACATTGATTGGTTAAAACTAAGAGCAACATATACATAATTATAAATAGATAGGTAAGGCGAAATGGGAAATTACAAAGTCACTAATATCACGTTATAGATATAAAATATGATGATGATAGGTATTTTGATGAAGATAAGGCCAGTTTGAATGAAGATATTTATAGTTTAGCTGTGGATAAACTCTTCCCGTAAATAAAATAATCGTGATTGACGGCCAGCATCAATTTTTATTCATCAAATTGGAGGCAACTCTTAATCTGTATTTGCATGTAAAACAGCTCTATCAGTTTTATTTCCACCCCATTCAACATATTGGGTTTAGCATTCGAGGTCTTTTTATTAACTCAGTTATATTAAATCACTATTTACTATCATAATATAAAATGTACTTCCATACAGTGTTAAAATCATTTCAGACGACACAAGTTAAACACTTAACGAAACTCAAAAATGAAATAAAAGTTTGGGTTTGTGTACCTTGGTGTATAAATTCTACTTATTCTTGAAAAATGTCAGATGTTAAGACAATCTGTTCGTGTCAGTATTTCTTGTGGATGTTAGTGCCCATTCTCATTTCTGCCTAACTACACGTAATATATGTTTTCCCATCTGTTTATACTTGTGATGCTGGTAGTGGTAAAGCGATTCTTTCCTCAACAACGTGTTTTTCCTAAAACTTAATTGTGTAACTATGTTACCTACAGTATAATTATGCAGGTGAAAAATACCTTACAATAATTTAATGAAATTTGGAATATGAAATGCTGTTAGTTCAAAGGAAGATATCGAAGCTTCTCCATCTTTGAAAGCACTTAACTGAAGAAAGCATTGTTGGATGAAAGGTTCAAATTGGCTTGTCAGAAACACGCTATACTGAATGTATTGTAGTGGGGTTTGCTATGAAATAATAAACGCTACCATATTAGATTTGTCCAAACTAGTTGTTTATGCATGAGGTATTTTAATAAGTATTTGCTTAAAATTGTATTTAATAATAATAATTTTACTGCTAATTTTAGGCTTTGTTTTGTAACCAATTGATTATTTTGTTGTTTTTTACTGGAATTGGATATTAGTGAACAAATGTTAGTGAAATTATTTTGGGTTTTATTCTGAACACCGTTTGTCTCATTACAGATTAATCACTGATTGTAATTCAGTAAATTATAAAGGGGCAACAAAATGACAACTCCGGATTATTCTGTTGTAATGAAAATGAAGTTATTTTTACCGTTTATTACGGTCAATCGTTACATCTATATTGCGTTAATTTCTTTCTTTTGTCTCTGAAACTAAAAATATAAATCTCAAATTTTAACAGTAACTTGCAAATAAAAAAAACTATTGTAAAAGTTACACGTTTTCATTTTAAGTAAAATTGTCTAATAAGCATTTTCAAAGGTGTTTTCTTTACTTTTACTGCGAGAGAAGTAAAATAGAGTATCCTTTTCTTATATCCACATAGGTGTGCGGTAAATGTTCGAGCATTTCTATCTGGTTTTATGATGATGAGTTAAATATTATTTATGAATATGACGGTTGTTTTAAGTGTGTAACTCTAGGAAAACTACATTCTGAGAAAACATATTGTATTATGTTTCTAACTATTACGTGCCTAGTTTCGGGTGCAATTTACTTTCAGACTAAGATATTTCTGGTGTCACATTTGAGCTCGCTTTGTTGCCATGATCAAGAAGATATACATAGGCAAGTCTGAAAAGCCTACATCTGTCAAAAGGCAATTAAGATGGATTTTATAATAGTTTTTAATTTTATAACCAAAGTTAGATAATAACTCTGTATTTCGTATCCGCTTTTTAGTACTGATCAAGCCACTGCCTTCATAGTATTTGATAAAACGTACCTTTTTATCTCAATGTCTTTTTAGACTGTGGTCAAAAATACTCTGTGTTCAACAGTGGTTTCAGGAAAGGTTTAAATAATAAGTTCTTTACTATCAAGCTTATCTTATCGTTTCAAGACTATAAATTTAAATAAATTGAAATAGTAGTTAGATTATTAAACATGTGGTTTTGCTGTCATATAAAAATGTTTACACGGTACAGTTGGGATGGGATTTTCGCAACTATAGAAACCAGTCTGGCTTATCACGGAGGGATTTTAGAAATAGAAACAGACCTGTATAATAACCAGGGGAGCCTAAGAATGTCCTTGTAATGTTTTAGTACAATCGGTCTAGTAGATTTTACGTGATTGATTTAAACACACACACACTCACGCAGAGATAGAGATATCATTAGGTTTTTGACGTGACAACGTCTTAAATTAGGTTGCGGCTCGGAGTCACTCATGAAAAAGTGTAACGCCCGGTAAACGTTACAATGCCCGTCCAGTGGGTCCGCCGCACGGGATCCGCACGGGATAAAGCAGATAACTGTGGGTCCGCCGCACGGGATAAAGCAGATAACTATGTTTATTCGTGAAAATGTGGAGTGCTTAGATTCGTCATTTACAACAACTACAACAATAAAGGTAATTGTACACTGATATTTCATTATCGTAAACTATGATTGATTGATTAATTGTTAGATTGACACAAAAGTTGAGAAACTGAGTTTATAGGTTATGTCATACTATTGACAAATGTTGATAGTGTTAAGTAAATTATTAGTTTAAATCACTCTGCAATCAATCGTAATTCAGTCGATTGAGAAAAAACAGCGCGTATTGCTAGTCAAACATTTAAAATAACAAATTATAACCTCTAACCTGTCATAACAGTGCGACCAAACAAACGAACTAAACCGACCAATCACCACGCGCGGAGTTAGAATTTAACTGTGTTTAGCAAGAATTTCAAATTCCAATTTTAGTAAATGTTTTTATTCAACTTTACCATTTACAATAACAAATTGTAATTAATTTCAAATTATGTACAATGTTTTAGTAAACAAAATATATTTCTATAGTTAAAATTTGTGCAATTCTTATTTTCATTCAATTCCTTGTTCCTATTGTGCAATTTAATAATATTCATATCAATAAATATTCTACCGAGAAAAAGACGTTGTCACGTAAAATCTTCGCCCGTAAAACCGACTTTACAGGCAACCATAATTTTTTATATAATATTATAATTGTTGAAATTTGTAGTATCTCAACTATTTTAAAAATTATATGTCCTTTTTTGGCACCTCTTTTATATTTCACTTCTAGGTATTACACTGTTGCAGGTATACCGGTTAGTAGCTACCTGATAGCTATCAGTTACAGTTCACAGGCACAATACCCACAGACTTATGAAAGACAAACACGCAATAAATTTGACTTGCATTAATGCTAATGTCATATCTGTATCGCTGGGATCTGGCTATATATTTTAGTTTTATATTCGGTCCACTTCAGAAATGAAATTTTTATAGAAACTACAGCTGGATATATCATTACCCATTTTAACAGTAATTTCTTATACTTATTTTGCATGAGGTATGAGTAAAGACCATTTTTGAATTGTGTTTAATATTAATGCGAGTGGTGTAGCCACATGCAGTCATTGAATATTTATTATAAAATATACAATCGATTGAGTTTTATCGACTAGTATGAGGCATATCTCGATATTTTACAATTTTATGTATTTCTAGGATATATAAATAATTTTTCTAAATAACAATCCGAAATTAAAATGACTTTAACCTTCTTAAAACAGGAATATTTTAAATAACGGCTTGTCTAGAGGCATATTTAGATATAATTACAAATTTTATCCTGATCACCTTATAATAAATTGTCCTTAGTTCAAATCCAAAAATTAATTATTGAAATAAAAATTGACATTATTTTGATCTTAGAAATCCAAAGGATAGTAATTACTTTTCTGAATAATCAATTATAGACTACGTCTAAATTCCTCCAGTTCTCAATAAACATACTCTCCTATCGGATTGAAGCTTAAACCGTTCACGTATGGTTTTAAAACCGTTTTTGTATTTCATTATTTTATAACTCTTTAGGATAATAAAATAGCTCAAATGATTCTAGATTACTGAAATATTATCTCTCTCGTCTTTTTAAAACCTCTGTGATGAGGAAATAAAATGTTTATCTTCTTAGTCTAACAAGAACGAGAGGAATATCAACTAAAATACAATCAAATATTCTTTTAGTATTTAATTTTACTAAATCTCTCTACAATCAGTTAATCAACTGAATTAAAGTACAATAAACTCTGATTATTGGAAAAAATAAACCTTTTGGAATAAATTTAAAGTAGTTATATCAAATAATAGCTTAACACTATAAATCGTGACAATCCTCAATAACCGTGTAACACAATTTATTTTGATAATAGTGATATAATAATTTTCCATAAATTGGCTTTGTTTTTAACATGATTTACAGTTTTCTATTCGACCAATTATAGTGATACATAAATCCAAATGTTCATAACTGTAAGTACATTGAAATTTGTCAGAAGGCGTGTGTTCAATAAGCCAACAGTGGTTTGAATTTAAAAATGTTTTTCTCCAATATAAACTTTGAAATAAGATACATATAACTCAGAAAGTTATAATAATACGATTTAGACTGTTTTAAAATAAGCATTTCTCTATTTATAACAGCTATAAGGCTTTTAGTGTAGATTATATAGTAATATGTGATAACAGTGAACTGATATAGGAGTATTACGGTTAATTTGGTTTTCTGAGATCCATGTGTGTGCTTATTACGTCTCCAATGTGAGATAGATATTGATATCATATCTTGCCATTAAGGAACTATTTTAGTTGAATTCGTATCTCAAATTATTCACGTTTTTAAGTTAAACTTAGGGACATGAACCAAATTAATTTTTAAATATGCTTAAAGGTATAAGTTAGTTTTTAAAAGGGGAGTCGAATGACCCTATCTCGCCAATGTTAATTTGTATGATTTCAAGTACGCATTACAATAAAACTATAAAAGATATCTCAATTATTTATTTTTTTATTTTAAATACAATCCTTTAGCCTACATTTTAAGCACAGGAAATTTAAATATATTAATATAATATTAATAAAAATATCTAATAATAAAAAATATAATAATAATAAAAATTATTAATAATAATCAAAATATCTAATAATAAATCTAATAATAATCTAATAATAAAAATATTTAATAATAAAAAAATCTAATTATCTAAGTAATAATATTAATAAAAATATGTTTTATTTTTTTAAATTTTGAATAAAAATTGCTTTGTTTTTATGGAAACAAAGTGATTTAAAATTTATAATAAGAAGAACTACTAAAAAAGCTGTATTTAAAATATTTACTTAAACATGACAAACAATTGTTTTTTTATTGTTGTGATTTCTCTAATGGTTCCAGAGTTATGTGTACCGAAAGTGTTAAAAATATAACTTTCGGAAAATTCAAATTAAAGTCTAGGCTAGGCTAATTTCTTTTGTTAATCATACCTTAGAACATTCCAGCTCTATAAGCAGGCTGTTCTGCACCTTCCCCTTCTTCATAAATGTCTTCCAACTTCCTTTTTGCTGCTGTTGCCTTTCTACGACATTTTTTTTCTATCTCGTCTATTGCTATTTCAGCCTTCGCGATGCGGCACAAGTCTTCACGTTTCAAAGCGGCGGCGACACAATTACTCCCAGGAACTATTCCCAACTTCCTCAGGATCTCACATTTAGCTATATTGCCATCATTGTAGCAAGCCACTGCATCATAAACCTCTAGCTCAAGTACAGATTTCATTATAAATGTTGATTTTGGTAGCCTAGCCCATATTACGTTATTGAGCGATTCGCTGGGGTTTTGGGTTTTTCCATGCAAACACTTAGCTAACGATGCTGGGTTTGCTAAGTCCCTGAAAATTGGCTTTATCTCTTTCAAAACAATGGGGTTTACATGGGTATGCTGGTTGTGGTCATAGCTTTCGCCAGATTCTAGTGCTTTTTTATACTTACACCACGAGTCCTGGCCATTTGGGCAAAGGCCGTGCTCAGAATTTTCATTTGTCGAACCCATATGGAAGTATTGTGCCCAAACAGCTGTCTTCATTCCTTCTAGAGAGGTAACATTTCTTCTAATTCCTAAGCCATAATACAATAATTGCATTGTGTTTATTGTGCTAAAAGTAAGACGACCCTTACCTCCTATTGTTTTCCCATCAGCCAAGAGAGTTTTACCCATTTTTTTCTTTAGGGACCTAAGTCTACATCCCATCCGTTTCTGGATGTGCCCTATACTTTCTTTTTTTCAATCTCATAATCAGGATCATAAGGTTTTTCATTTTAAACTGTACTATAGGATGCACTGTCACCATCCCCTAGATAGTATTTATATCTAACACCATACTTAGCCTCCGACTCTCGAAACATTTCTAAGACGCCTTTCACCTCCATCCCTCCACTTGAACCCTGATAATTAGCCACACAACTAGAATCATGGTTACCTTGAACTCTCTCCTTACACCTGCAATGTTTGCTGAAAATCTTTATTTCAAGCACTTTGCATGCATCCCCCCAATGGCACTGACAATCCCGTTCAGAGAAGAATGACCGCGTCTCTGCCATGAGCCATCAAAAATTGCTGTTGGGTCATGTTTATTATCATTATCTTCTACTGCTTGTGTTACAGCTCTTTCCATTGAATATTCACTCACCTCCTTGGCAGCTTTTAGTAAAACATTGGTGTAGTATTTGAAAGCAGCGGGTTTAGGTAGGTTCATAATTCCGCAAACTATTTTTGCTGCCTGCTCTCCTTTCCCAATACTTCTAAAAACGTAAGCCGTTCTAACATTGATTTCAGATTTTCCAGTAGGTAATGTACTACTGTTATAAGAACTTACACAAGAGTTACACTTCATATGCAATTTTACTTGTAACCCTTGTCTGTTACTTGTATTTAGTGACAGAGATCCTCCCCACTTTACACAAACCGCAATATCACAAAGCATGTTTTCTAAATGGCCTAGATTTATTATATCATTAGGCCTATCGAATACGTCTCCTATATAGTCATCATACTTGCCTAATGATGCCCTTAGTTTCTTTTTTGAAGAGCTTTCCTTAGTACTAATATTGTCAGATGGAGTTTGGTTATGGCCTAGGCCTACCTGTGTGGAGCTGGCAATCGGTTCATTGTTGTTGATATTTATAATTTTACCACCTGGGTTATGAGTACCATGAAATACATTTTTACGTTTGTTGAACACTTTTGTTCTAGGCATTATTACTAAAAATTACTTGTAATAATAATATTTGAAAAGAAAACACAACTTGAAACTCACTTTGCACTAATAAAATAGTAAACAACAACAACAGAAACAGGTGACAGTCAATATACTGACTAGTGACAGACTGAGTAAACAGTATTGCCAACATAGCCTTCTCAGTGAATTGAAAAAATAAAGTCAGAATTAGTGGTATATGTAACAAAATGCATATTACTGAAGCATTGACCGCGCCAATAAGAATAAAATGTGCGTGCACTGAGTTACTAAAACTCGAATAGGAAAATATATAATGACCAGAAATTCATAAATGAGGTATCAAATGAAACAAGAAAATCAGTAGAATAAAATAACATTAAAAACTGAAAATTTATAATTTTGACCATTTAAGTCATCCGACTCCCCTTTTCTCTAAGAAACTCATTTAAACTTTCGTAGGTGTCATTAGAAACAACAAATCGTCAAGCAACCAATTAGATTTCTAAAGAATAAATCTGAGTAATCAAATAGAATAGGAGATATTCAGTACGTATAAGCAAACCATGCAAAAAGACATTTTTACTGATTGGGATTGTGAGAAATGTCAATAATCCTGATAATTACGTTTGCTAGACGAGACAATATTGGTACCACTGTACTGTAACTGCTGTACGCGGCATGTTGGCTAAACTGGGGTGTAATTGGATTGCAATCCTTTGACAAATTACTACCAGTTGCCATTGTTATAGATGGAGCGAATTGGATTGGAATTGTTGTTCAGTTTGTGTAGTTCCATGTGGTTTCGTAGAATCTAGTTAAACATAGTAACTTTACGTTTACTAGAACATTTGCATTTAGTTATATTTTCATACGTATATACACGATATGTTGTGAGAGGTTGGCAAACCACAAGATATGATGCTAGACACTAAAACAAATATCATTTATATATATTCCTACGTTGTGCTAGTTGAATACAAAATATTTAACTTAACTGCCGTGTTTGTAAAAACATTATATTACTTCAGTTAGTAATTTAGGTGTTGGAATTTTATTTCAACTATAACATCTGTTAGAGTGACATCTGTCCTCCTACCATCCACACCTAATTTTAATATTAACAACTAACTGTGCATCATTAAATGTTGTCGATACTCACAACAATTATTATCTATGGTCTAGTATTTATTTGAATGGAGAAACCTGCAATCACTACTTTTTAACACCGACTGACTCCCTCACTTTAACCTTACCCTATCGCGGGACAAGTCCTAACCGTCCTTGTAGATATCACTTATCTAAACAGCTGATTGAACATTAGCGAACCGGTGACAAAAAG
The DNA here is from genome assembly GCF_021130785.1 of Homalodisca vitripennis. NCBI lineage: Eukaryota > Metazoa > Arthropoda > Insecta > Hemiptera > Cicadellidae > Homalodisca > Homalodisca vitripennis. The sequence continues at coordinate 138,701 of NW_025777423.1, read as the reverse complement.
ACCACTCACTCCCCTCATTAAAGAGTCCAGGAACTGTTGTTAGGTTATTGGACATAGAAGATGTTCATAACTTCAGATGTGTCTTTGCCAAGTCATATAGAAATAACGGGTCGCTTAAAATACAAAGTGAAGAACCCACGCGACGGGGGCACGCGCGTGACCTATGGCAGACGGAGACATTCTCATCGAGATAATTGACCTAAAAGAGGATGTTACGCAGATGATGTCAGAATCGTCTCACTATACGAATGATGGAAGTTATTGATCATACTGTTCCGCTTTTATATTGTGAAAAGTAACAATGATGTTAATTTCGGGAGAGATAAAATAAATTTAGGTAAAACGAGTGAATTCTAGTAAGCTGGTGTAGGTTCTTTGCCACAATTTTTCCATTCCTTGGAATAACTATTAAGTAAGATAAAGAATTCCATAAGATGTGCAGTGGGGTATGATGTATTCTTGTTCTGGACCTAACTCCAAGGCAGCGATGCTCATGCCTAATCTTCCAAACAGTTCAACTTAGCTAGTAATTCATTTTTATGAAACGGCTCCATATTGCATGTTGTTGACTGTGGAATACTGAAGAAATATCTGAGGATGTAGGTGTGATAGGTGAGACCCTGCGTAACAGACCGCCAATGACAGAGCTGATCTAAGCTCACAGACGCAGAATAGAGCCCAATTTGTACTCAATCTAGTTTTTCTGTGTAGTAGAAAGAAATTCCCTCCAATCAGTTGTTAGCTGCGCTAGTTTTGAAGGATGCATTGATGGACTGAGAACACAAGTGATACCGTACATATTTTATTTCGTGCTCACCGATTGACAATTACAACTCATTTTCCATAAGGTTTCAATACACGATAATAAAATTTTGCACAATGCTGCGAAACACTTTTGGAAGCTGCATCACGATATTTTTACAATAATTTGTAAATGTTTACTCTTACGATCAATTATCGTTTTGTCATATTTAAGAACCTGCCTGCTTAATTGTGTAGGGAGAATACATAGAATACTGGTAAATACAGTTAGAACAAAGAATTTAAATGAAGATCTGAAAACATGGAACGCTGCCTACACGAGTAAAGACATCGAAAGCCACTCAATCTTTGTAAGCACTTGACCCAAGAGGCCATTTATTGGGCGACGAGGTTCTAATTGGCTGTCAGAAACACGCTATACAGAAGGGATTGTAATGGTGTTTGGTATATAATTACGAACCTTAAGATTACTTTCATCACTCTGTATAATTTCTCACTTAAAATTTCATTGAAAATTTTCTTTACTAATGAATAATCACTTCTTTTTTGGAGTTTATTCTTTTAACTATTATTTTATGACTGCTCGTATTGTGATAAATTCATGAATGTTGATTTTCACATAAAACCCAAGCCCAATAAATGTAAATTTAAATCATATTCCATTCTCTTTGTATTTTAGGAATACGGATGGATAAATTTCATTTGAAAATATCAATCTAAGTCATATTAACATCTGAAATATTCCCGCAATGCAGTTCACTGAACAACATTGACGTTAAACGGAGACAAACAAATAACAAAACTGGGTTTATTCAAGTTACAAGCCAATCTCGTCCCTTATATTGCTCATAGCTATTAAACTTAAGGGTCAATAATCCATGTATATTGAGCTGTGATGTCCATAAAACGTACAGTACATATCAGACATTATAAACTACATGCTTAGTTCAAATGTTCATTGTTACTTAATATCTATAATATATTCGCGTCATAAAAAACGGTAAACGTTTCAATATTTTTTTGCTTGTCTCTTGACAACTTGTCAATCTTCAATTATTCCGCCAAACTTAGTGGTAAGGTTTAAAACCTTTCTACTAACAAATAGAATTATGTGTTTATTAATAATAATGTTTCCACAAATTGTTGTATCGTGAATTGTTGATTTTTGTATTTCGCTAACTTTTACCTCTACTGCTGCTTAACTGATTTCCTATTTATTCATCTCTGCAACAACCTACTTAAGATAATAACATCGTTCCTGTACAACTCTTCAAAATGGCAACTATTTAAATTTAATTACTTACTGAAATAAATAAAAATTTCAATTTTTATAAAATTGACTAAGTGAAATTTTAGTACTCCACTTAGCTTCCTCGTTGTACAACTTTAAAAACTCAAACAAACATCTGTAAAAAGTGTTCATTTAGTGCATTGGTTCATTTAGTGCATTCATTTTGGCTTTGGCGTTGTCATACAACCTTCATCAGTAATTGTGGATTCTTTTATACTGGTACTGGTTTATACTGATTTATACTGAGTGTTTAGTTTAAACTCTGACGCATTAACACGTCTACAAAGTTGACTGGCAATGTGTTGTCACCGCCACTGCGATTAAATGTGGTAATCAAAGTATTGCAGCCAATTTTTGTGTCTGTTAAACTTGCAATGCTGTCTTACCAGAAGTGGTTCAAACATATCATTGGATAAATTAAATTAACTTTTTGATTATACATTACTTTAATATTAACCATAAAAAACAATGATCATTGTATGTATTTGAACTTTTAACAATAAATTGACTTAATAAATTAGACTTCGTATGACAGCTAGATTGATTTTAGAAGAAACTATGAGCGTAGTTATTGGAAACTGTAAAGTAGAACACAGACAGATATTTATTTTAAGTATTTAAGGTTCATACTAATATCCAGTAGTATATTGTCTAGAAACCAACTATTCAGCAAATAGTGTTTCTCACTAACCACAATTTGTCTTCTTTTCACTGAATAGTTCCTTGTCTCATTTTCCACAACTTAATAAATCGCGTTGTATTACAAGACCTGTTGTATTACAAGAATTGCTTGTCTAAGGTGTACTCAAGTTGACAAACAAAGCACAAGAGACAAACTGCCCCGTCTCCAGGGGACAACCCAGTCTATTACGGGCAGTTATCGACCTGAGGTCCATATGTTTGTACTGAGTCCAGATTCTATTATCTCATGTTGTCAGTTGGCTCTGCAACTTTGTTTAGCAATTAGCTTGACCAAATATAATATAAAAATCTTTAATATTTTGTTATTTCATACAAAATGAAATAATAAACATATATCTGCAAAATATGGCCTATATAGTAAACTAATTTGTATTTTATATCTAATACTTATATATCTTATCTAACTGTATATTTTATAAAACTGTACATATACAAATGCTTTCATAATGAAACTATTTACGTGTTTGTTTGTTACGTGTTTTGTTTTTTTTTTTTTTTTTTTTTTTTTTTTTTTTTTTTTTTTTTATTGATTGATTGATCTTAACCACTTTTTGGAAATGTATTGATTCTTTCCAAATCATGTTCTTAAATAGGGTAATAATAAATCAGTTTGAATGTAAACATATGGCATTTCATACATTTTAGATTCTTTTTTGTCAATTTATGTTTTTAAAATAAACCCTTTATTATAGCCAAAACATCCTTTGCTTATTTGATTTGTAGGCGTTTTCAAATTGACTTGATTTGAAGACGTTGCATGGTCTTCAAAACCACCAACCTCTAGCCTGCGAGGGTAGTTACGGTGGAGTTAAACTACAAGTTTAGAATAAAATGAGCCATCGAATAATCTTAAATTTACTGAGGCTCGAAGAGACGAAATCAATTATATAAAAAAAATTAATGTTGGAATACTTTATCCATAAATGGATGCCGTGTGAGCAATGGTAAATGCTCATTTGAATTGCAAATTACGCCGGGTAGAGAACCTAGAGGATTCAGATTTTAACCATTCGTTTTCTTTTATAAATACATAAAATATGAAGTGTATAAAATGTTTCACTCTTCCCACCCACCCCCCCAAAAATTGGGAATTTGAAAGGATATATATATATAGGAATTTTAATATAAAACTAATTTGAAGGTCACGTTACAAGATTGGTAATGATTAAATTAGAGGTCTCTTAATTTGACTGCTTGAAACATAGTGTACTCATTTTTGGCGAAATAGTCCGAAATAAGCTTTTCGGTGTTGCATTACCAAGATCTTTAAATTTATGTATCACTCCTTTAGGGTCATGCCATTTAAAGTTTTTGGATTTCTCTCTATTGGCCATTTTGGGCAAATGGGCGGGTGTAATTTAAAAATGCATTAAAAATTACCTCAGGTAACAAAATCAAATGTTTAAAAATGAGATTAAAAATTCAGAACTGGACCAAAGTTATGTATGCGACTTTTATGACACCTGGGACGTGCTTTCACTTATAAGCTTTAATTTTTCTATTAGAAGATGGTATTTAACCTTTATAAAATGGATGCAGGTACTTAATGAATGTTACATTGTTCTTTTTTGGATTTCTTAATGCACTGATTAAAACAGTCGAAAACGCAATCAATGAAATGGTTTTACTATGTTTATCAGCTAAATTCAAAATGAACAATATTTTTAGTAACAGCTACATTGTTAAGCTAAACATAAAAAATAGTCTAAATATAAAAATTACATGGTTACTGCAAGTTTTCTATAAAATTACACACACACACACACACACACACACACACACACACACATATATATATATATATATATATATATATATATATATATATATATATATATATATATATATATATATATATATATATATAAACATATGCGTTTAAATAAACAAACTAACATATAATCGGAAGACCAAATACCTGTCGAGCGACTTTTATTTACATTGAATTTGTATAAAAGGCAATAGCCTTATTTAATTTCAATAAACATTGAATCAAAAAAATTTACTTGCTCCGCCGGGACTCGATATAAAAACACACACACACACACACACACACACACACACACACACACACACACACACACACACACACACACACACATATATATATATATATATATATATATATATATAAATTGAAAAATGTTTTTAATATTCTATAAATTTTAGACCTGGTATTGGTACATAGTCCAGAAAAGTTCATCTAGTATAATTTTTTCCGACTGTTTCAAAGTGAGTCTTTAGAGTTCTGACTATCTAATGTTTTAGGATATTTTCTAAGGAAGATGAGTACTTATCTAGTCACTAAAATATTTTTAAAAAAAACTTTAAAACTAATGGGTACTCCTTACAGAATTTACACACTATACATTTTAACAATTTCTAAATAGTTGGAAAATTAATTAAACATATATGGCTGTGCTGTCACAAAATAAATGTTTACACGGTTGATTACATTTTACAGGTTCTTTCAATTAATGTTCTACAACTTTAGACACCAAGAGGGGATTTTCAGTGGGGCGTAGCCCTGATGGGATTTTTTGCTGCTTTAGAGACTAGTGGGGAGTAGCCCGGAAGAGTTAACGAAATACGAATAGGCATCCTAGAGACCCTAGGAACGTCCATGTAAGAATTTCAGTACAATCGGTTAAATAGTTTATACATGAAAGCAAAACAAAGGCACTTGCTAAGACGGTTGTTTTATTAAACAATTAATTTGCAAACTTATAAAAGCTTAGTAACTCCGCTGGAGAGTTTCCAAACAACAGTTGTTGGTTATTCGTTTGTTGCGGCTTGAGGTTATACTTTATGGTGGAGACTAATGTCAGTTTAAAGTTTCACATAACTTTTTCAGTGACACAACTTTTATAAAAACTGCAGCCACAGAATACCACGTTTTCTAGTGAAAGTTCACCTCACTGTATTTACTTATTAAAGTTTCCCTGATAAATTCAATTTATTGTATATGTAATAAAATGTATATAATCAGTGTAATACGACATTAACTTTTTAAATCACATTCATTTAAATTGTAATAGGAGTAAGAATAAACAGGACATCCATATTAGACAGTGAATTACCTATCCCGTAACATACAGTACAGGTGGATACTCAATAATAATTAGAGCATCCCCTATAGTAGGGGAGCTTAGAGCGTTCGCCATCACGTGGCACCAGGTGGTGGAAGTGGCTTTAATTTGGCCAACAGGCTTCCAGTCTCATAACTGTAATATAGCTTCCAGCTCTATTCCATCTTAGTGCTACCATACATTACAAATGTAATATCTGACTTAGGCTTCTCGCGTGATACCAAATTATTTTTTTAATATAGTGATCTAAAATCTAAATTATAAATTCGTAATGATTATTATTGTTGACCAGCTAAAAGTACTGTAACCAGGCGTATAAGTTCTACCACAATTGTTATATACGTTGTTAGCACCTGTCTAAAAGTTTGTTGGTGTATTTCCAAAGGTACTGTTAGGTAGACTGTATACAGAAATTGTAATTTGATCGTTACACTTCTAATATGTTAAATCCTGGTATAATAGATAAAAAACTACCATATAAATATATATATATATATATATATATATATATATATATATATATATAAAACACGTGTGTGTGCGTGCGTGCGTGCGTGTGTGCGTGCATGTGTGCACGTTTGTGTGTGTTTTATCTGAATAAAATGTATTTTGTGTGTCACAAGGAGATGAAAATAAATATATCTTTGATTGCAGGATCGTATTTTCTCATACAAGCATCAAAACTACAGCTTTTTGATGATTTAATATTAGTATATTTCATATTCATCCGCACTTCAGTGTATTATACTAACAATCATTCGCAATATCCAAATCAGTTACTATGTCTCCTTAAGTCGAAGAGGCGTAATGTGGCCTTCACACACACGCTAAAATTTACATAGTTCAGGATAAACAACTTTTACAGGATACCGTATCATTGCTATGCTACCTAAAAGATTACTAGCAGTGTATTAGACAGAGTAATGTAATGGAAATACTCTGTGGGCGGGAAATATTTCGGGCAGTAGAAACGTGATACTCAGGACATTTGCTGGAAACGTGAGAAGCCTCGCAACGTTTGATACGTCTGGGGAATAAAACGTTTTGTGCTTATTAACATTTTATATGGGTAAGTACAGTTTTAGTTATTTTAAAATATTTATAACTGAACATAATATTGAATGTAACTCACTAAAGCAAATTAATAATAAAAAATATAGGAATAATTTCTAATCAAAACTAATCACATTTTTATACTTAGTTTGATGAGCCAAGAGTGACGGTCTATAGGTCAATGTGTATAAATGTGTTTACTATATGTATCTATCGACACGATATGTCTAGCACCAATGTAGTTGCCAGAATAAAATGTAATAAATATGTAGGTATAATATAGATAAGGAAGACTGTCATGTTTGTATGTATCGTCCTACAAATTATCTCAAAACTTATAATAAACTGAACATGCATGTATGAATTACAGATAGATAAAATTGTAGTCTTCTATTTCAGTGATTACATCTCCATCAAAATTAAATTAAAGTGTGTGACGGTGGGTTTTAAGTATAACATGCTAAGAAAAATATTATTCGAGAAAACTTATCGATCCATATTTATCGTATTTGGTACTAAGCCTCTCTAAAGAGGAGCCAGATCTAGAGCTAGCTTAACCCTTTGCCTAGGCAGACTGGCAAATGTCTTTCAGGCTGAAGTTACAGCCCTTGCATAATGCGCGAGTTTTAATGTGGAAAGAGGCTACAAAGGCAAAACCATCTACATTAACTCCGAAATCAGGTTTGCTCTGCATGCCTTGGCCAACCATGATTGTATTTCAAAGAAAGTATGAGAATGCCATAAGGTCATGAAATTGGTGACGAAAACCAATAAAGTTATTCTAACATGGGTGCCTGGACAAAGGGGAATCACAGATAATGAAGAGGCAGACAGTTGTGCTAACTTAGGAGCCAACTTACTGATCCTGCACCAACGTATGAGGTTTCATATAACTTACCACGTACATCGGTTGCCAAGTGGGTGTTTTAAAAACATCGACAACATTGGAGAAAACTGAGGGGAACGAATAAGCAAAGCGGATGCTGAACGGACCATCAAGGAACATTGCAGCAGATGTCCTTAGAATGAGTAGATCGGAGATCAGTAAGATGACTGGTTTTATTTCAGGTCATCGGATATTCCGAAGCCATCCGAACAGAATAGGTATTTCGGTTCAAGAAACACTGTGCAGGAAATATGGCTAGGCTGACGAAGCAGCCGAGTTAATAGCGTCATATTTGAATGTCCGGCATTACAGACCAAACGCCCAAGGTCCCTAGGTTTTCTTAATAATACAGAAGAGGGGTTGGAACAGGTAAGCGTTGTTGAGAGGATCTCGTGGTTTTGTAAAGGCCTGGGATTTGACACAGCTCAAACCTAGAAAACGCAGGATGGCTGAGAGGGAACTACCAGACCCAGGAAACCTGGCCCACTGTTAAAAAAGCCTGTCTAAAAGAAGTATTTCATTATGAATAAACACAATTCTGAAAAATATTATTCGTTAAGGGCTAAAAGCGCCATTGTCATGTTAATATGCACTTAACAATATTCTATATTACCGGAAAATATGCAGAAAATATCCCAGCAACGGGAAACGTGATACTTTGCCTGAATTTCCCCTCGAACGTGACCAGCCCACAAACGTGAGTTTGATAGAAAAGTCACGTTGCTCCACACCTGTTTGAATCGCTTTCCATACACTATTACACAGTTTTTCAATCTACATCATAGTGTAAACAATATTGATTTGTATAAGAATTTGCTATCGGTACTAACCAAAGACGTAAGAAAGAAATCTACGGCTATTTTATACGTTGAAGTCGAACCACGCACCCTTATTAGTAACTATCAATTTTAAAAACTGACGATTAATTTTAAGTCGACGTATTTCATGAACATTTCCTTACATCGTAGTTCACATTGTAATAAAATTCTGTAATTTGGTAGTCATATAAATAATTAACATTATTGTTAAAGTAAATAAGCACATTTTGTTCATTTTGATGAACAATAATAGTGAATTTTTTTTATTAAATATAAAAGTGCCTCTTTCAGAAAGTTTTGGTTTATTTGGAGGGAGGATTTTTGTAAGCGGAATAATCGTTTAAAAATATCTGAATAAAATTTGTTGTATGTTTCAACTGCGTAATTTGTTAAATTAGTTCTTATCTGTTTTAAAATACCTTGTTTTGGTTTGTTTTTGGTTTAGTTTTATTGTATACTTATTATCTATTGTTGGTTTCATTCGGATCTACTTGTAATATTTTTAAAATTGGTGTTGTACCGATGAAATAAATAAATAAAATAATAATATGCAAAGAAATACTGGAGCTGTGTCTGTCATTATATATTTTATAGAACTACTCTGGGATGAAAAAGTATAAAATACCCTAGTTTAAAAGTGAAAAAGGGTTACTGACAAAAAAAATTACTTATCCAATATATTTTTATGGAAAACTCTGCGTAGATATCACTGTCTTAAGTATACTGATTGGAACCATTAAGAAAGATTACAAATATAAATGGTAATGAGAGCTTGTGACTCTAAATAAATTATCATTGTAAAAAAATATCATTAAATAAGACAAACTCTATTACAGTTGAACGCTAGATTTGACACAGTACAAACAGTAATACCAATCTATGAGATCGACGTCTAATATCCCAGTTATGGTAAGGCCGTAGGAGTCTTTTGATGTAGTCTGACAATCCGTATCGATTCATCTGTAACTCTGAGGGGTTTGTAAATACACTTGTTTACTAACTTGATATATTAAATCATATTGAACACATTAACGTATAATACTTGGGTTATATTTATGAAACACTCACTTATTTCAATATTCTATTGACTGTATAGGCATTATGACTTTAGTAGAAACTGTTAATTTGTTTGCAGTCCTAGTAGCAGCAACATATCATACTCGGTACATGGTTTGGCAGCACTGGCTCTATATGAATAGCCTGCAACAATAGCTAGCGTTGTTTGTTGCTATTTTTGGTAACTTGAATAGTTTAAATTTAATATATTGGTATAGTGATAAATTTTATTATGGTTAGTCTCTTTAACTATGTTTCTATAATTGATTAAAAATTATAGAAAGTTTTTAAAAGTTAAACTTAGTAAATGAATACTGGACTTATGAAAACGTACAAGGAAATTCCCGCTCATCAGAACCTCAACATCCACAAAATAACTGTTACGTATAATAGGTATAAATTAAATTTAAAACTGGACGTCATGTACTGGGTGGTTCAAAATAACCTGACAATATGTTTTAAATGAAATAACGTTACACGAAATAATACAAAATCTATTAAAGTAGTCAAAGGTATGAACATAGTTATGCCATTTTCATTTGTAAAATATAACCTAAACGCAAATGTGTCCCACCAACATCCACAAAAGTTTATAATATTTTCTGAAAAATTTGAGATTACTCGGCGTTATCATGGGACATTGGTATAGCATCAGCCTCATTTCTTATGTAATTAATTCTTTAAATTGTCAGTTGTGTGATGTTTTTGTAACAAAAAACTTTGCTTATAATCAAAATCGCATCCAGTCAGATTCAGAGACCGGGGAAAATTATGTGACATTCCCAAAATGAGATGAAATGAATTAAAAAATGTGAAATATACATTAAAGCTCAAATTGAACTTCATTAAACATTATTAAATGCTGCAAAATGTTTCCATCATTAACAAGGTTCAATAGGCTTTCACAAAACATGACACGCAATTCAGGATCAGCAGGATTGAGTTTTGTGTAACTGTTTTTGTATGGATGAAAATTCAAAATCACGATGTAAGATTTGTTGTAAACTTGTCTTTGAAAACTCCTAATGCAGCAGATTGCTTCCAAATTGATCGATTTGGGCTTTGCAGAACAGCTACACGCACATTCTCAAACGTTGTCTGAGTACGTAGTCTATAGATCTAGGCTTACTGGATAATTTCACTTTTAATGCAGAAGCACACTTACTGAAATTGTTCACCTACCTTTTAACAATATTCCTACAAGGAACAGCTCCGTGACGAGGAACATGGAATTGGTTACGAAATAGCGTTGCGTAGCAGTCACAGACTCATTATGTTAAAGAAAGCTTCAATAACAAAAAGAACAATGTTAAAATGTCCACTTCTCCATGATTACTGAAATGACATCAGTTATGTTTTTAATTATTGCACAACAATCAATAATCTAAACATAATAACAGAATCAGTTGTTTAAAGTGTCAGGTTTCATTAGACCACCCATTGAATTACATCAGAGTTTCCCAAATTGTGCGCCGCGGCGCCCCCGCGACCTAGTGCTGGGTGCGCCGCCGTTGTCTACCAAAGAGTCTAAACGTCATCATACTACAATACAGTGCAGACCTGTAGTAGTCTGTGCGCGCGGCTTTGGAGTTACTACCCCCTCTTCCGCCTGCCGAACCTTACTGGCCCAGCCGGCCGGTTGCACAAACAAAACAACTAGGCAAGGTCAGACAACAGAGCTTTGCATCTCGGTACGTCATTCTGTTCTTGGAACTCGTTGCTAGGCAACGGAACTACCTTCGTGTATTTTCGGAAATCGTCGTACGTTCCCGGCGGACAGTCTGCTACTACTACTTGCAGTCTAGCTTCTGTTGAGGTTATGTTTTAGATTTAAGTTGATAGTTTTTGTTTACACAGTGTGACAGTCGCACAAGTGAAGTAAATAATCAAAGTAGTAAAGTTGTAGTTTTGTTCAGTTTATTTAGTGTTGGTTATTATATTGTTCTTTAAAATGAAAAGATTCTTATCTTCGAATAAAACTGAACAAGGAAGTAAACAAAGTAGTGATTCCGCGTCAACTTCTTCAAAGAGCGATGCCGAGGCAGCTGAGGGAAGCCGTAAACCAAAATACAGAAAATATGACGATAAGTATTTAGATTTTGGTTTTTCTTGCATTGAAATTAATAATGAAGAGCGCCCGCAATGTGTTGTTTGCATGAAGGTTTTATCAGTCGAATCTATGCTGCCTAGTAAACTAAAACGGCATTTAGAAACTGTCCACTCAAACTTGATAGGGAAACCAAGAGAGTTCTTTAAAAGAAAGGAAACTGAGGCAGTAAAACAAAAGGCTTCTTTTTCTAAACATTCCAAAGCTAACAGCGATGCACTTTTAGCTTCATTCAAAGTGGCATATCACATTGCAAAATACAAAACGCCTCACACAATTGTGGAAGAGCTTATTTTACCAGCTGCCGTTGACATGGCTAAGATAATGATTAGTGAGGATGCAGGGAAGCAGCTTCTTAAAATTCCTCTGTCAAACAATACAATAAGCAGGAGGATTGATGACATATCTGAGGACATTAACAACCAGTTTATAAATAGTTTGAGAGGTAAAGAGATCGGAATTCAATTAGACGAGGCTACTGACAGTCACAAAGACGCTAATTTAATTTGCTACTTTAGGTATGTGAATGAAAACCAGTTGATAGAAGATTTGTTGTTTTGTAAGGAAATTGAAGGAAGACACCTCTGGTAAAGAGTTGTTTGATATTGTTAACAATTTTATGACTGAGAATGATATTAACTGGGAAGACTGTGTTGGGGTGTGTACTGATGGAGGCCGGTCAATGTCAGGCCACTACCAAGGATTGCAATCTCGCATTCGGGAAAAAGCCCCAAACGCTGTTTGGACACACTGTATTATACACCGAGAAGCACTGGCAGCAGCAAAGTTCTGTTCAGAGCTAAGTGCAGTTATAAAAACCGTGATCCAAGTAATAAATTTTATCAAAACAAAACCAATGAAAGCCCGGTTTTTTTCTAAACTATGTGATAACACAGGCGCTCAACACTCGTCGCTTTTGTACTATAGCAGTGCTCGATGGCTATCTCTGGGCAATTCTCTGCTAAGATTGTTTGAGCTGAGGCAAGAAATCCAAATTTTTCTGAGTGAAGACAATAATGCTCTTGCTGATATGTTTATTGATGAAAGTTTTCTCCTTAAACTGGCGTTCCTGAAAGATATTTTTGAACGTTTGAACATTCTTAACAAGTCTTTGCAGGGGAACAATGCGGATATTTTTCAATTGACCAGTAAAGTTGAAGCATTCAAGAAGAAACTTATGCTTTGGGAAAAAAGTTTGAAGAATGGAGATTGTTCGATGTTTTCAACTTTGAATCAGTTTCTTAAAGAAAACGATCTTACTCTGAAAGAAGAAATGAAAACAATGTTGACTCAGCACTTGTCTAGAGTACAAAGTTATTTTGAAGACTACCTGCCAAAAGATGAAATCAAAGCGCAGCAGTGGGTAAACACGACCCTTTTCAAACTGAAATGCCTGAAAACTTCAGCAATGAAGAAGCAGAACAGCTAATTGACATTTCAACGGACTTGTCATTGAAATCAAAATTTCAGTCCCAATCCCTGTTTGAGTTTTGGAACGGTATTGAAAACGAATTTCCACTGTTGAGCAAAAAGGCTTTGCGTGCAGTTATTCCATTTGCAAGTTCTTACCTTTGCGAGTGTGGTTTTTCCGCTGTTGCAGTGATAAAATCCAAGTATAGAGCAAAGCTTAACATTGAAAAGGAAATTCGGGTTGCTATATCAAAATTTACAGCCAGGTACAATAAGCTTATAAAAGACAAACAAGCGCATCCGTCCCATTGAAACAGAAAGTTATGGACTTTGTTATTTATGTATAATACTGTATTTTTCAAGTTATCATTTCATTTCTATTATAGAATTTTCTTATAAAGGGAGTCGTGTTTTTCTTATGGTTGTTTTAAGTTATTATTATTACATTTTTTTGCAATAAATCAAGTACAATCCAACTTTTGTGTGTTTAATGATGTTTTTTTACCGTTGTAAGAACAAGGTAAACCTGGTGTGTTGTTAAAAAAGTAATAACAATCTTATTAACAATGCTACGTAAAGTATAATAACAAATAACTATTAAATTTTATACTAAAAATTTAATTATTGTAATGTAAGTGCAATGCAAAACGGATAAATTATACTAGGTGCGCCGCAAAGCCATGTCTGTACTCAAAGGGAGCCGTGGGCCAAAAAAGTTTGGGAACCTCTGAATTACATTCATCCGTATCCACATGTGTATCTACATGGGTGTTCTTATTCGAGAGGATAGTTTAATATTATAAAACCTGATGTATTTTTAAAGAAGATAAAGTAAATCTGTGAGTTATTGCAAAAGTCTGAAACAATTGATGATATGTCATATAAAAATACTGTTTTAGTTTTTGTATTATTACTCGAATGAATGAATACACATGCTCTGTACAGATCGAGGACTTTACCGGCGGACCGCTACGCGCTGACAAGATATCAAATATGGGCGCAGAAGAGTGGTTAGTAAAGTGCAAAATCGAAAAGGACTATGCAGCCGCAGAATGACAATATTAAAGAACCCTTTATTGTATCACTTGGAGATGGTTCGGATGCAGACAGCAGTGACAGTAATCCAGAAGAAGAGGGCCATTTGAATGAGATTGAAGAACTCCGATGAGAAAACAATAATTCTAAGTCACATTTGTTGTTAGAAAATTATATGTATTCGAGCTTTTAAATTTACAAAATATTATTGAAATGACTGAATAGGCAAATATTATTAAAGCAACGATAGGACATATCTTTTTTTTCATTGCCATAGTGTCGTTTAACGTGTTTTTGAAAATAACTTATTTGTCAATACTAATCAACAAATCGCAATCGTGAGTTTAATCTGACGTTAAAGACATTTTTGCGCCTTCATCTCAGCGGTGAGCACGTAAACGCAACCTGCAAAACAGAGAGTGTTTATTTGTTTACATATAGTCTTACAGATAAATTCATTGTTATATAATTGTTGTAAATCGTAAATTCATATAATTTACTGATTGGATTAACAATTGGTATGTTATATACAGTAGATTTAAATTTGTTATCAGTATAAAGCAAAGTATTTACAATTGCTTTAATACTATTTCAGCCGTTTAAAAGTCTCCATCCCGCCACTTCCGGCAGAGACAGCTGACGGTACTCCACCAATCAGATTATAGCACTTAGGTTCCGTTTCCGGGCGCTTCCTCAATCAAATTTCCTGTCACTGGGTGAACTTTGCCAATTATAACACATCAGTGTTCAACGTCGACTCGTCATACCAAACGTTGCCCTTCATTCAGCAATAGATTCTTCAAATATTTACTACCAATCTTTCGTAAACTTCATATTATTGTTACATAATCCAATTAACATAAATGAAGGGGTTTTTATTGATAAGTAGGCTTATCTATACTATTCGTATGATATGATAATTGGACTCATTAGGTAGTTGTGCAATGTGTTTGGATTCACTGGTACAAATGCTCTCACGCATGCACTCACAACACTAATAGTTGGGATGATATGATAATCATCGACCTTGTTCGCAATGTGCTTAGATCAATTAGTGCTTTATTAATTCTTATTGCATACAGTTAATTTTATTTTATATGCAACCTTCATAGAAATATATTGAAAACTATTTCAAAATCTACGCTCTTGTGAAACAACAAAGCGGAATTTAAAATGCTACATTAAACATTTAATCTTATTTAACGCGCCACGGATTTATTGTTTAATACTATTTCCATATCAAAGGAAATTAGATAAAATAATAAATGCTTAGCGTGTGGAATATAAACCATGAACATAACAATGTTGAAAAGTAGTTTATTTACGCCATCATATCAGGGCAGACAAGTAGTTAGGGGTTACACTGGACAAATGTGTTACTGTGTGTACAATAGTAAATGGTGTATAATCTTTCAATTTATATGTGGTACATTGTATGTAGTGGTAATGACCATTATTGGCTAAGCATTAGTGAAGCCTATCAGTCGAGGGACCGAAAATAATTTCTGACTATCTGCCTGTCAGTACCATATCTAGAGAACAAACTAAACTATATACTTGATGTTTGTCATGATTTTCTTTACAAACAACATCGAGTTTAATAATGTATTAAGTCACTCCATGGTATTTTGCTGAGCCTTATAGAAATTGATTCCCAAATTGATTTTTCACAAGTATCATTTTATTAGAGGAAATTATTGTAAAGTTATCAGATTGTTTCAACATTTGAAATCGTTTAGTAACACAATAAATCAGAAACATTATGTACATATACATACATTATATACATACATGTATATAATGTATACATTTATATATATATATTAATATATAATATATCGATATATAATATATCGATATTAATATATATATTGATAAGTTACCTTACCTACTCAGATAAACAAAATATGGGTATTGGCTACTAGATTACATTTTTTTTATTTTAAAATTTATCTTCAATTTATGCTAAGTCTTAAACTTTGGGAAGGAAGATGACCTTTGGGGTCAAGACATATGGATGGACACGTGAACTGTCCATCTGAATGAAATATATAAATAAAGATCAAATTATATCACAATTAATAATTCTTGTTATGTTGTACATATAGACTTATGAAAAGTGGATATATTTGTAATTAGTTTAGAGGACATATCTATAAAGTATAGTTACTATCTCTGGGATTCAAAGAACTATCTATTCAGATTTATATATTTTGATTACATTCACAATAATATTTATTTTTTACATTCGCAATTTCTTTAGCTTGGGTTCTTAGCAATTTAAAAAAGGTGCAAGAACGATGAAATAATGCATACATCGGCTTTTTGGCCTATTAAATGTTATCGTCTTGATGTTTTCACAAAAAATAATTCTACACATCTTCGTTGACGCTCAGCCCAATAAATGTCGGCCGCCAACATCCAATGCATCTGTGATTAAAGTTACATTTCCACTTACCACTGAAATTAACGTTCATGACTGTTCCAATTCTGCGAGACTAAATCCATGATATACCGGCATAATTTTTTAAATTGTGTCACTTTAACAACCTAGTTTTATAATGTGACAACCATGCAAATACTGTTAATGTCTGTGAGCTGTCACAGTTATTCTTTTTATAACTGATGTTGCATGATGAACAAGTGAATGTTTAATGCTTTTATTGGATGAAAATTTGTCCGTTGGTGAATAAAAAGAAAATACGAGTATAATGATAACTTAGTGACTATTGCCAGCACGCAACGGCGAGACTGTAGCGTGTCCACTGGTCGTGTGGTTTTTATCCGATTGTTTAAACTTCTGAAACACAGTTCTTCATGCTTGTTGTTGTACTTAGCGTTTAGTAAAGTAGCTATATTTGATAAAAAATCTCTCGTGTATAATTAAAATTACCATATATTTAGAAAATTAAACCACTCCTGATCCAATTTTCGAATCTTTGAGGAATTTAGCAGATATGATTTACCAATTAAATGTTAAGGAGAAGTTGATTGATCTCGTATGGCGTTGGAGCCTCTGACTAGTATTATTTCCTAAAGTCAAGTCACCTTATTGATGGATTGTTTTTATCTAAATTGGAAATAATGTTCCGTAGAATGTGAACTACTAACTCGGATAATTCTCAATGTTCTTTGAGCTAAGGAAGGCTAAAGTCCAAGAATCAAGGCAGTTTTTAACAAAAGCCACCATACAAGTGTTTTGGACCACTTATTTTATGGCATACAGAACGAATGATAATTGGGATTTGTGGTGAGCGCCTTTAAAACCAAGGAACAGTCCAGACTAAAACCAACAACCCTGGATCATTCAGAAATGTAGGTGTTATGGAAAAATATCAACTTTTTTGGAACAAATTTAAATTTCCTTATAATTTGTATTCACCTATGAGAATAAGCTGACATTACATGCATATAATTTAAAGGAATACACTCATCTAAACATAAAATAATAACAAAACGTATCATATCATTTTTTAACAATTTAGTATACAATAAATTGTAACATGAATGACTTAAAACTCCGGAAACATACTTACTACTAACTGAGCTATGTTTGAACTACTTCTGAATTTTAAATTTAAAACAAATATAAAAACACTATTATATTATGTAGATGATAGACCCTGTATGTACTCAACAGTAGAGAGCTGGGCTCATAGTTATGCTACAATGGACTAATAAGATTCAATAAATAAATATGCTTAGTAATTCCTTTAAAGGATTGATCAGATTAGAGTCCGGATAACGTTGGTAACATCGCAGTGAATGTTTTGAATTTCTGGCCATTTATTCTCTAAATCTAGTGTACTATCTAGACTGGTAATCCTTAACTTAAGTGCTAGATTATCTTTCATCGGAAACCCTTACTATAAAGAGAATTCTTGAAATTCATATTTTCGAGTTAAGGTTTTAGACATAGTAAATGTGGCTGCAATTCTCATATCATGAGATGTCACATTCTTAAACATCAAAGTCTCATAACACCTTGGGAACTCTGCATTCCTCAGAGACCAGTTCTATCGTAGATACCAACCAAAAATGTTGATAGTTAATTGTGAAGTACAGACCTATCCTAAATTTAAGTTATTATATGCTTTATTACTTAAAAATGAATTATATATTTAAGAGGTACCTTAATAACTTTACAGAGAGGAGCATTATTTACTAATTCTGGTTTCTTTCCCTTCACTCTTTTCTTCGGCCAGTGAAATCTACGGAATCTTCCATTAGACCTACTGTGTACTCCTTATCCACGATAAACTACTTCATGAGCTTCTCCTTCCTCAATTGTCCTGAGAAGGTCAAACTGAATTTAATCTTCTGGTTTCTGTGTGCTGATGAAGTTACGATTTTAATTTATAGTATAATAATACAAATTTCATTTTATAGAACCTCTTATAACCTATGTTTCCAGATCCTTTAATCCTTCTATTCCCAGACATTCGTCATCTTTCTGTCACAGATCATTGGCCAGAATATCACTATGTCCTGTTCTGTTTCCTCCTACTGTAAAGATATAAATAGTCCGTATTCACCAATTTTTATATTGTGAATTTATCTTAAAAAATGAAAATATGCACATTCGCCATGTAATTGCTTTTCTTGTGTGTAATTCTCCATTTCATCTATTTAGAGAAATTTCCATCACCCACTAAAGGAGTTTTTATTTATTTTTATAATTTATTTGATTTACTTTACATTTTTTTTAAAAGGTTTTATTTCGATATTACTTGTTAAATAGTGTAGTAATGTGATGTATGCGGATATTTTTACATATATGTGTATTCTAAACATGTAGAGTGAAGCATAACCTTAATCATTGAATACGAAACATTTCATCACCATGTCTTCAAAGATACATATATATATATATATATATATATATATATATATATATATATATATATATATATAAATTATATGGAAGATTTTTTTCACCATGATGAAGTTTTCAGACCTTGCTCCTTCTTATATGGCAACACCTTTATTGATCTTTTTGACAATCTTATTAAGAGTATTAGGCCTACTGGTTAAAAATTTAGAATATTGCAGATTTTCCATGTGAAAAGGATAATAATTGACAGAATCAAGTGACCGAATTTAGCATTCTGCACTAACTAATTCATTTCATTTGGTGAACTTAAATGGTTTGTCTTTCTTGTGTATGTATTGGAGTAGTCAAACAAAGAATATTATAATAACTAATTAAGTCAAGGTTTAAGATACGTGAAATGGAAAGATAAGGCCTGCTAGCAAATCAATTTTACGGTTGATTAAGTAAAGTTTCTGACAAAATTATATTTTTAAACATTTAAAAAAGATACGTATAAGTAAAAATAATTTCGACAAATATAATTTCATTATTTGAAGCTATACTACAGCTTGTTTTAACTATTTCATTGAAATTTGAAACATATTAACGTGAAGCTGTTTGCATAGGGCAAGTTGAGAAGCCTTATATGACGTAGTCTATGGATAACATATAAACGCTAGAAAATGTCACAAATATAACAATCAGTTTACAGTTATATATTCTCAGTATATATTGTTTATGCGTTCTCGTATTGGAATATACTCGTATTTTATCCAGCACTCACATAGAGTTAAGTATTTATTTCACAATAAATCGTTAAACTCGGATTTTATCAATTTTGTTTAGATAACTTAAACTACTGATGTTCAATCAATGTGTAAACAATGACAACAATTTCTACATAAAAAATCCTATTTTCTGTTAACAGGCAATATAATACATGTAGGCTGCTGGCGGAAATGGAAACAAAATCTGATCAGTTAATTGACATAACGAGATCAGTTGACAGATGTGGGAGAGCAGTACAAATTCGCTCTCTATTTGATTTCAATCTAAATCATTGCTTATTAGGTAATAATTATCATTTCCTTTGTAGCACAAAATTAAGTAAGCAAAATTAATAAAATGTATTAAAAGTTATATTTACGAAATCAATAATTTATAGTTTAAAACACATGATTTTGTAAATGAATTCGTAAAGTTTCTTAGCCATCAGGAATAGGTACTCTTGTTTGCAATGAACTTTATTCTTTTTTTTTTTGACTAAAATAGCAAAACTGTTGACATTCTCAACAAACAGCTAAACTTGATATGTTAAGGACGTAGTGCGGTGGTACACGGACACGCACTCAACTCCCAGAAGTGAATGTTGGTATTGTGGAATCTAAGGTAGCTACGGTGTCTGTCGGTTCATAAATACGAGTATTTCACAAGTAAAACACCGCTTTTACAGATATTGCCTCTATTTCTCGAAATATCACAAATATCACTCGTATTTTTAGATTTTTCTGTGTTACTTGTTATAGCGCATATTTACTGAATTTCTACTACGATGTCGGTAGTATAAATCATAGGTGTTAAAATTGAAATAATTAATTTAATGCAATTTTTTAATTCGTATTTTTTATATTTAATTGTTTCAAAAACACAATTAAATCGTCATTAATTAGTTTTCTTCAATTAAAACTATTGATTAACTCATCTTCTATCTATTTAAGTAAGAACTTTTATCACTTTAGACAAATCACGTTAGTTATTATGAATAATGACTGGTAAAAGTTTTTAATTTATCACATTAACGAGTGAATTTGTTGATTATGCAGAACCAAACATGATACATAATGACAAATTAATCACTATAACTTGTATAATTTGTAAGATCAGTATCATATCCCTCCTCCCACCACTAGTACATTACAGGTTAGTTGCACTAGATAGATTCCTCAACCCCGGAAAAATTGTACTTAAGTCTGTTAAATTAGTTTATAAACTCTGCAGTAGTCAAGATGTGTTCTGTTCGTTAGTTACCTGTGACCGTCTCGTAGAGTGAAGCACATCGTGGCATGTTCGTGCCTGTCCCTCTCTATCATTTCTTCTACCAGTGTACACATACCGTACAACAATGTCTGAGAAACCCATTGCAAGTACTTTTATGTATAAATTGATGTCATTGTTTACACTACTTTGCTGGAACATCAATAGTGTAAGTTATCTAAACAAAAATTATAAAAACAGAGTTTTAAGAACTATTATGAAATAAATACTTAACTCAGTGTGAGTGTTGGATATAATACGAGTATATTCCACTTATTTACTATTTACCCCTGACAGCATCCGCTATATATTTGGCTGGAAGGGAATAAATGGTTAGTTCACAATACTCAGAATTATTATGTGTATTGTCAACACTCTTGTGCAAGAAGTAAAAAAGCCTCTAAGGATTCCTCTAAATTCCCTATCTTCGGCACTGCAAAATCTTTTACATATTCAATATACGAGTATAATTTAATTCCATTTTATAAGAAAGCTATGTGAATATAAATTTGCTTTTCTAATCAGTTATTTTTATGGGTATGAAACCATTTAAAGTCTTAATTTTAAAGTAAACATATTGGCTGAGGTTTAGCGAAGTATATCTATCACTCGTGGTGCTGGAAGTTTTTATTTCTGTCTATATTTGTGTCTATCTATCTGTCTGTTCGCACGATGTCTTGTACAAGAACTGACCTACTCGTACATACTTTACATTTTGCATGAAGCTTCATTCACATACTACCAACACCGAGTTCGATGATGGTCTATGTCATTCCAAGGGATTTCGTCGAGTGTTAGAAAATAATTTTACATTTTTGTTATTTATAATCACGATGACAACGACGAAATAACAGAATATATAAATTTGTACATAAGCTGAGTACAATAATATGAGATTTTAACATGTGCCATATCAAACACATGAATAATACTTATACTGTAAAAATATAAAATAGAAGAGTAAATTCAGTTAATGACAAGATGTGATGTAAGCACTCTCTATTGTTGTAATACCCTTCTTATATCACCGGAACTTTTATAAAATGCTATAAAACCAAACTTTATGAACATAAACTTGAATTTGTCGTGAGGCAAGATATCTTAAGAAAGATTTCATATTACAAATTGTGTATGAATCTAAATTTTTACATACGCAAGAATGAGTTCTATGATGGTGCATATCTATGGATAACTTGTTTTTCTGTCTGGGGAATCTAAAAATGTCTTTTCTGTATGTCTATATATCCACAGGCCATCTTGAGAAGGAAATGAACTAAGGTTAAATTTCATATACGACCTAAGCGTAGCCTGGTATACGACAACGTGGTAATTTTATAACATTTTACGGCAAATGTTCACAACCATCCCGTTATCAAGTTAAATACTCCACTACCAAAAGTAGATTTAAAACAAGGAACCAATTATTAAAACATTACCAGACGTATTACGATATATACCTAAATTAATAAATATTACAAAGAATAACCATAAAAACAATGTGTATCTAGCTATTATAGTGGGAGGGGTTGATTCAATGTGAAGGTTGGGTTTAGATCCATCTCATCTCCCGCTCAGTGCAGGGTCTGAAACCTGACATTGTCACAGACTTGACTCATAGAATCTGGAGTCCACGTCAGATACAAGAAGTCGACCTCGAAGACGTTAAAAACGAACTCTGCATCGTTTCTATATGTATTTTTAGAGCCTAGATATAGACATCCTAGAATACAAAAGAGCTATCCTGTTTTACCCAGCAGCCAACTAGTGTAAACAAGATGAGACGTTCTCATTAGGCGCTGTACTGAGCGGAAGATAAAATGGAACTAACTCAACATTAGCATGAAATGTAAATATGGAATTCATTATGCTACCCCTTGCATTACTTTATGTAAAGGTCTTTTTTAACATACTCAATTGATTGTCGTTTTAAAACATGATAAAGTAAAGGTTTAAAGCATCCCTCAAAGTGTAAATCTCTAATGTAAAGTTAATATTTGACTGCCAACAACTTTAGTTAGTGTTGTGTTTCCAGTGATTACACATCCTCATTGTTAACACTTGCATTACCACCTCAAACATCCTGATGAACATCTTACAGTATCGCCTCAAATAAGATTACCCGTCGCAATTATTTTTCCATATCGTCATGTTACTTTTCACCTTTCACATGGTAGGTAGAATTAAAGATAACTATAGTGTACTGAATACGAACCCTTACCACAAATTCAAAATAAAAATAGTTTCAAAATTTCGAGACACTTAAAATACAAAATATAGATTATTTTTGTAGTATTATATTCAGCTGTTTATAAGTAAGTAACAGTCACGACTTGAGGTTGAATACCATATTATTTCAATATAAAGTTAAAGTTATACATATTCATAAATTTGATGATACTTTAATACGACCAATGGGTAATTTATTTTTTGAAGGAAAACTATGTGTAAAAAATGGTTTAAAACATTCAAACTATATTGTATGAAAATAATATAGTATTAAATAATATACTATATATTTTAGGTTGTAAATCACAAAATGTAATGGACGATTTCGTGATTTGGCTTTATTATTGTTTTAGAATAAAGCTTCAATAATTCTGTCTTGTATAGGAAAACATACACATTGATACTACACAATGATTTCAGCCTAAAGTCAAGCATTGGATGAATCTGTTGTAATCTCCCACATCGCTCAGCTGATCTCATTCTGTCAATTAACTGATCAGATTACGGTTCCGTTTCCGGCAGACAGTTCACTTCTATAACCGCACATTATGTAGGCAGTGGTTTGCACTTTCTGCAGATCAATAAATTATTGGTGTATAGCTAAATAGCTAAACTTTTCTTAATATTCACTTATTCGAATCTTATCTTAATGTAATCAATAAAGACCAAAACTTAAAATAGGAAGCAGAAAATTCTGAAATAAATATTTAGTTTTGCGAGGGTGTAAGATCAATATAATATAACCAAGTTATGTTTACTTCAATGGGGTCACCCTAAAAGCTTCACGAAAGTCAATCTTCACTATAAGAACCCTACCTGGTTTTGTTTGAAAGTGGTAGCGGAATTTCCATAAGATAAATATCGATCGTTAATCACTTTAGTTTTGGTTGAGGTCGAAATGGGAGGGTTTTTATAAAAAATAAGAACATGAATCCTTAATTATTTCTCAGTTCTTATCTTTTCTAGCTTAACACGCTTACCACTATCAGTTTGACACATTAATAATTGGTATTTATAGTCAGTCAACTAGATAAAGAAACTGAAAGTCGCTAATTTAGGGTATGTATAGATTCAGTAAACGGTGATAGGCTATAACATTTATTTACCTGTCTAAAGGTTGTTTTAAGGTAGCTAAGAAAATTATGGCATGAGGAAAAATTATTATTTCATACTTTAAACCTTTTAAGGACTCCAATTTCCGCTAAAAACCAGCCCACCTGCCCATTTATTGTTATAAGATAAATATAGAGTAGTAAGATATATATTTAGTAGATAAAGGGATGGTTTTAGTAACACGTACAATACTTTACGTTATTCTAACAAACCAACAGAGAAAGATCTTAGGGAACCTCGTTAGTAACTTTTCGTTCTAAACAGAATAAAGTAAACGTTTGACGCAACCCTCAGAGTGCAAATTTATAATCTACAGCTAATATGTGACTGCCAACAGCCTCAGTCGCTGTTGTGTTTCCAGTTTGTAGTCATCCACATTGTTAACACTTGCATTAACACCTCAATAAAGGATGCCCTATGAGTAACTACAAAAACTTCTCAGGTTTTCTCTCATCTCTCAAAATAATGAAAAACGTTCGTATTAATATATGTCCGGAACGCTTTGTTAGCGATCTACGGCTAGCGAAAGATTTTGCCCGATATTCTAGGGAAGGACGGAAATAAAGCGAAACTGATGTTAAGGCATAAAGATAAGTTGTTAAATTTATTGAATTTTATGTAAAATTAATTAAAAAATATAATACATCATGTCCCAGAACTGTAAGACCACCCAGTTCTGAGGTATCAGACAAAATATGTAAAATTCGGTCTCGAAAAACATATTTTTTTTAGATCTGCAGTACATTAACTTAATTAAATCGGTGTTAAACACACACACATCTTATGACCAAAACTCATTTAAAGTATAATTCTGAAGAGAATAATGTAAAATAACATCAATAACAGAAAATAACACAAAGATTAAAAAAAAACTAAACATATGAAGAGTGTTGTCTGAACTACCCTTACCTCTCACAGTTCTTGTTCCATACCGTTATGTTAACTTGTCACTCTCAAAGTATAAGACCATAATAAATGTTTAACACAACCCTCAGAACATACATCACTAATGCAGGGCTAATATTTGACTACTAACAGCTTCAGTAGCTGTTGTGTTTCCAGTGTTTACGCATCCACATTGTTAACATCTGCGCTACCACTTCAAACATCCTGTTATACATCTTACAACATATGTAATGTCGTCTTAACTGCGCTTACCTCTAACATTTATTGTTCTATACCACGCCATATGTAATTTTAGGATACAATAGGTTACTTTATGCCTTTGTTAATTAAATATTTGGGTTATTAAAAATAAATCGTTGGCATAACTTTTTTGTGAGTTACAGGCAATACAGTATGTAGCAGCGTGACAAAACCACTCTGAAGATTTTTCAAAATAAATTAAGAATGGGATCGTTAAACGAGAGTTCATTTACTACACTCCTATAAGCCACTTCTTGTATCGGCTTGGTCCCATAGCCAGTAATCCCACAACGAAGAGTCCCACAGCAAGGCGTATAACAGCTAAGTGTGTCACAACAAGGCGCGTAGTTGGGGAAATATTTACCGTTTAGTTCTTCGTTGAGGGGTTCCTTGCTGTGGAGAGCATTATAATCGTGGTCCCATAACGTCGAATATGGACTATAAAAGGAATCCCATATAAGGAATGTTTTAATGAAGAATCCCACAGCAAGGTGATGAAGGGGAAGGCCTGGTTCGCGTAGGGAACTTTGGTGTCTAAGAGGGAAATTCTTTAGCAGCGGGATTAACGTCAGAAGTACACGCATATTTCAAAACATATGGTGCAGTTAGCTTAATCAGTATTTTGCTGAAAATTGTGTCGATGGGTTTTTAGGTGTTTTCTTATATGTTTCTAATTTTATTGTCGATTGTGATAGAAATTATCAGCCTATAATTCTAAAAGGAAGGGGTAATTTAATGCGCCCCGTTCTCTTTTGGGGTTGTTTTGACCGGACTAAAGTTAGCAGACGTAAACTGTTTTACTTGGCCCTTTTTTACTGCAGCATATGCTCCCGCGACCCACATAAAAATAGTTCGATCAAAACAAAAATTATTTTGTCATTTCGTAAGCCACTCAATTATTATTTAAAGTGTTATCCGACAGATATCGTTATATAGCATAAAAATAGATAAACAAAGTGTATCACAATTAATTCACTCTCATAAAACATATATTTCTGCATTTATTGTTAACAGAAATAGTTAAGTATGTAACTTAAATTATTGTATAAAAATGGAGACAACTGGCTCAAACCCTTCATGCACAATCCACTATATATGTGAGAGGCTTTGAATCCAATTGATGGGTTTTATTTTTAGAGCCACTATTAGACACGATTAAGGCTCATAATTATTAATATTCTATAGTTTTATTTTAATATTTATGATGCTATACTTAGCTACTAATGAATACTATTTAATTGTAGTTAATTTGTCAAAATGAGTTATATTTTCTTTTAACATTAGATTTTAAAGTGAAATACATACTTTTTAACCATTATACAACAAAATTGTTTGTAGCAGGCAACTGATAACAGATGATTTGCACGCTTATGTGACTTAGCGACTAGGTGGTGGGGGGCAGCTCTCCGGCCTGTGTTATTGTCTGGACTTATTCTAATACACGTTTTCTTCGTGTTTACACGTGGGATTCATGCCTACTTCGTGGTTCCAGCCTATTTGAGTCTGCACTTTGTGTTTATAGATTTTCTTCGATGTCTATGAATGTCACTATTCTATTCCTTTTAGTGAGTTTTGGCACATGGTGATAGCTTCTGCTTACAAAGACATTTAATGAGAGTAGAATTTGTATTCAATAATTTTGGTCGCAATTTAAATAGCATAACATAATACTGGTCAAAGGATATGAAATTTGTAAAGTTTAATATATGATACTTCATAAATAAATTAATATAATTAATAAATGACAATGTAAAATTTGAAGTTTACTTCATTCAAGGTCACTTTTAATTATTTGGTTGTACGTGGAATGGGCTATTTTATTTATGATGTGATCGCTGATCCTTACATGTGTTTTGAATGTATTGTTTAACTTTACTTGTCATCTACCCTAATCTGTGCTGCTGCTACAATTCTATCGCAATATCGGTATACTGTTAACGGATTTGAAAACTGTTAAATATATGTGAGTTACAATATATTTTTCTTTGACATGTTTTGGGAGAGAGGCATGAAATAAGAAAGGTAGTTAAAACATTTTACTAAGTAGTCCAATAAACCGATCATATTTGACTAATATAGTTTCGACTAAAAAGTGATGAAATGTGAAATATTTTACCTTACCATGTGACCATTTATGTGGTACGTTCAGGCGATAAATAGGTTTATGATAATTTTCTCTCTGATAATAACTCTCTTTTTTTCTCTTCCTACATCTTGTTCATAATTACTTTTAAACTCTTTATGCACTTAGATATTACACATTTACTATGCAGTTTCTGAGTCTAACCTTTAA
Organism: Homalodisca vitripennis; assembly: GCF_021130785.1. Classification (NCBI taxonomy): domain Eukaryota; kingdom Metazoa; phylum Arthropoda; class Insecta; order Hemiptera; family Cicadellidae; genus Homalodisca; species Homalodisca vitripennis. Next base: position 110,867 of record NW_025777423.1, on the reverse strand, counting down.
AGTTGAAAATAAATTGCATAAACACAATAGACAGGGGTTTGTGTTGGTGTTCTTTTCAATGAAGTATTAATAAAAGATCAAACAGTACCGGTATGGTCAGAACGGACATGCTTGTCTTATAGTTTAATGTATTCAAGGTTACCTTGTTAAAATTTGCATATATGTACAAGGATTCAACTGTGTCAAGGACCAAACATACAATGACTTACTTAGTTTAAAGTTTTTCTTATTACTGTTGTTGACTAACAGATTAAAGCCACAGCTATGTTTACTGTTTTGATTTAATTTGATTCATAATCAAATTAGTGTAGTGTAATACTTCATTTTGAATCTTGACACACCATCTATAATACAAATTTACGATTATTGAAAGAAGGTACTAACACAATACACTTAAATGCTTAAGAATCATTTTACATTAACACAAATCAAGGAAAACGTATCAGTAATAGTAGACCTCCCGCGGATCTAGCCCCAACATGGGCTCTTATGGAGTTATTTTAACATGGGCTCTTATGGCGATATTTTAGCATTGTCTCTTATGGGAGATACATTTCGGTGTTTCCTAACCACAGACTTCCTGTTTCCGGCGACTTATCTCAACCTAGACTTCCTGTTTGTCACACACCTCTGACTTTCTGTACTGCTTAACCACCCGTCCACAGGTCCCGTGTCGAAGCCTATTGACACTCACCTTTTTGAGTACCTGAGAGTCTTAACACCCGCACCCGCGTATCTGATGGCTCCTACCGGAGTCCAACACTATCCTACTACTCCCCGTACTCGGAGCCTGGCGTAACGCCCATACCCGGATTTTGACCACCTAACCTTTACCGGCCATGCACGACATATTCCGTCACCCATCTTTTCGAGTACAGGAATGCATGAAAAACCGCACCCACATTTCTAACGGCCCCTGCCCAAACATTTCAAATGCCTCCAATACTTAGGGCTCTTAACCACATATATTGCCCACACTGTTATTTATAACACTCCACTCCAGGACCTAGCCGCCCATCTATAACCCCCCGTCTCTTACAGACCCACACCTGAACAGTCCCTCACAGGGTTCCAACTTATACCCAAATCGGTACTCTGACCGCATACCTCTTATCCTGAATGTCGACATACAAAATTTTAACCGTGTGCTTTCACCCTGCCGAGACCCTACACTTTTCGATTGCCTCCAGTACTCCTAGCCGAGCGTATCGCTCTTACCCGAATTTTGACCAATTTACAGTCCAATGTACCACATAGGCCTGCAATCGCCCGTCTCCTGGACATGCTAAGACCTGCACCTGTATTTCTAATGGTCCCTACAGAAACCTCACACTATCCTATTACCTCTCATACCTCGGCTCTTAACTACGGATATTGCACATACTATGATTTCTAACTCCCTGACCTTTACGTGTGTATACGCCTACAGCCTCCCACCTCTCTCGTGTACCCAAGCGTCTTCGGCCCTCATCCGCACCCTGCCGAGGCCCCACACTTTCCACTCCTAGTCAGGCATAAAGCCTATACCCGGATTTTTACCATTTTACCGACCAATGTACCACATAGGCCTGCAATAGCCCGTCTCCTGGACATGCTAAGACCTACTTTTCTAACGGATCCTGCAGAGGCTTCACACTTTCCTAATGTCTCCCATACCTCGGCTCTTAACTACGGATATTGCACATACTATGATTTCTAACTCCCCGACCTTTACGCGTGTATGCGCCTATAGCCTCCCATCTCTCTCGTGTACCCTAGCGTCTTCAGGCCCTCACTCTCACACTGACGGGACAACAACACTTTCCAACTGCCTCCCGTACTCCTACCCAGGGGTATCACCCATACCCAATTTAGACCACCTACACATTACCGACTAGTATCCACAAAGTCCAACAGGCATCCATATAATATGTCGTACACCACGTCTCTTAGCCCTTACACATACTCCACGACTCCACACTCTAAAGTGTTTACTACGCGTAGCGTCACATTCGAAAATTGTCTTTCCACCATTAATACCCTGTACTGGTTCCCACACATATAGTTAACACCTTTACCGTATTAATCTCCATATACGAGTATTTACCGAGCATATCGCACAATCTTAGTTAGCCTTACCTTCGTAGGATTCAAACTTGCATTTCGTTCAATTTCTAACATACTGAGGTCCCCATTAAAAAAAAAACCAGGCCTAACACGGTACTCTCATTTTACTGACAAATATTCATACATTACCTGAAAGTGTAATGCTAATATTTACCGAGTACTTTCCCAACAGGATATTCTCATCCCGAGGTCCTAGTCTCAAGCTAACAGCTTATAACACGAGGCGTACCTTCTGAGCGACTACTATTTGCCGATCAATGCCCGTGCATATGTTTCAATACCTGGACACCTAATGTCTACGAAGTACTTCATATACTCTTATCCCACGCAACCCATCACGGGACCCTAATTTCTGTTACCTTTCACTTGGATGTCTATCACTTCATTCCGGGACCCAACTCTCAAGCAGACTTAACCGGTAATTAAAAGAACCGTATTTCATTATTAACAAAGCACCATACATTTATTTCAACTACTGCTTAGACATTTAGTTTCCATATTAATCAAGTATTTTGTTTTCACTTAACCCACGCCTCCCTTTACGGCACTCCAACTTTTTACCACATTAAATCCACCATCACTTTCTAACAGCCAGGCTCTCATTTTCATAATATCAAGCGAGCGTAGCTTAATACGGAGTACCATACATAACATTTAAGCTTTACCGTGTGTAATTATATATGTCGCTTATACATGGACATCTAAAGACCCATCATACCTCACTCTGGTTTCCTAGCTGTTCCCTTACTTTAATTTATTTATAAAGAGACGCATACAGAGGTATTAGTCCAATCGTCTCGAGACCGCGTTATACTAATGTTTATATTATAATCTATACTAGCACTTTATGAAATCTTGACCACAGTGACTTACCCATTGCACCGGCTCATGACACTGCTCGTAACGGACAGTTTGCGGTTTGCGGTTACCTGTATCCTCGGACTCTGATAATTCATTTTCTACAATAATATTAAAACTAATAACTATTATAATATCTTCAGTACAGCACGGGATATCTACCATCCTGAATACAGTCGGAATAATACATAGGTACTGCATTCGGTGTGTAATAAGTTTTAATTTTTCTCCCGAGTGTGATGTAAAGAGCTTTAACTTATTTATAGTCTATTTTCAAAAACGTATACCGCTTCGTATACTTTGAATTTAGTTAATCATACCGGATGCGATGATTGAGGTTTGCGGTTACATGTAAAAACCCAGACGAGTAACGGTACAGCTGCAACCGCAATTTTAAGAGACCTCATTGGCCAAAATAAGCGCGTCTCTGATTGGTCTAAAATAGCCGCCAAGCACTCTGATTGGTCAGTGTTCTACACAGTCGGCAGAGATTTCCCTGTCTCGTCAGTCTGGAGGTGGACGTCAAAGAGGTAAGACCTATGTCGCTCTGTTCCTTGATATTGCACAACATTGTGTAAAATTATCAAGACAAGAAAACCTCGCTAATTACTAATATAAAATAAATAAGACATTGCTTACCTACCTAGTTACCCAGATATTATTTTTAATATATTACTGTTGCAATGGAATCTCAACCTATTGAAGTGGTCCCAGAGCTCTCATTGGTCGGTTCCCTATAATAGCGGCAACATTCTTCTCTCTCGTCAGTTTTTCAGTGGACGTCAAAGAGACAGGACGTGTGTTGAGTGCACTGCTCAGTGTTATCGAGTGGTTGAATTATTTTAAATGCTATATTGACGCTTTCTTAGAGTGAGTCAGTGGTGTTAGTGTGTTTTATATTTATTAAGTGCTTTTTTTTTACTATCATAGTAATTTTATAAAAGTAAATTAGCTTATAGGAGTTTTATTACATTTTCAGTTTATTAAGTGCTTGTACTTTATTTAGCGATCACAGACATTAAACTCCTTTACACTGTGTGTGTTCTTAAAGTGTTTATACTATTGCTTCTTTAAATCTAATACAGTGTTATTGTGTTTTTCTGAAAGTGAACAAGTTGATTCGTTGTGTTACTGTGTTTGTATCGTAGTGACTAACCCAACATAGATTTCGTTCATTTATTTGTGTGTCGTATTTATAATCAAGTTTTGTGTAATTTATTTCGGTTATTACATCATACCACAGTGCACTGTAAAAAAGTTTACTGAGCATGCGCAGCTCCTACACTTATTTAAGCGCGTAACGTTGTCATTCTTGTCATTCTTAGACGTGGCGTTGAACAGTCAACACCTATTCCAAAAGCTTGTATCAAAGCTGCTTGCTGTATTATTTTAGAGCTAATTACATACAACATGGATCCCGTAAAAGTTTTGCATACCGGTGAAACCTACTGTAGAAGGTTTAGAACATATGGGTCAGAAACAGTTTTCAAGTTTAACCCAGTACCCAAAGGAGTGTCCGAACTTGATTGGATTAAAAAGGGTTTTGGGAGTATTGTCGAAAAGGCGAAAGCCGGTACTACCGAATATGACTACCTAGGCTTCACTTTAGATTCTCTGAATTTTAAAACCAAAGATTCCGGATATATCGCTTATAGACCTGCAAATCAAGTTCACGGGGATGTAATTTGGGATATATTTGGGAAACTTATCCAAAGTAATACGGATTCGATTAAGTCCATGGACACATTTAGAGTTAAGTGCACCCGCACCAATATTCCAGTAGGTAGTGGTGGTAGTAGAAGGCCTGGCTTGTACAATAATTATCACGAAGAGTGCAAAGCACGAACAGGTATTGTATCAATAGAAAATGTGGACAATTTGTGTTTACCCCGAGCTATAGTGGTAGCAAAAGCCTATGCCAAAAAAGATCCTCAGTTCAAAGCAATAAGGCAGGACAAGGGTAAGCGACAAACTTTTAGAGCCCAAAAACTGATGACCAAAGCCGGTGTCCAAATTTCTGAACAGGGAGCTGGGATCCCCGAACTTTCAAAATTCCAAGACCACCTCAAAAAGTATAATATTACAGTTTACAATTACGATAATAAGGGTCGAGATGTTTATTTTTCCGGTAGTAACTCCGATGCTTTGTACAAAATTAACTTGTTGTATCACGAAGGCCATTATAATGTAATAACTAGCCTAACTGCAGCTTTTGCGTGCCATTTTTTCTGCGAAGCATGCCATGTCCCTTACGACCACAAAGCTGAACACAGGTGTTCAAATATCTGTCATGCGTGCCAGACAGTCTCTCCGCCTTGTAAAGAGGAGCATGGGGGAATTTTATGCCCTGACTGTAACATGACCATGAAAAATCAGAACTGTTTTGCGGCTCATAAGAGTGAACGTTGTAAGTCCGTCAAAAAATGTTTACAGTGCCAAAGACTTGTGTTTTTGAACAACCGTAAGTCAAAACATGTGTGCGGTGAAGTTTTTTGCAAAATTTGTAACGAATTCATGCCCCCAAACCATCAATGTTACATGCGGGTCGACACAAACAAACCAAAAACCAAAGACTTTCTTTTCATTTTCTTTGATTTAGAGACCCGTCAAGATGAAATTTTAACGGAAGAATCAAAAATTCATAAAGTTAACCTTTGTGTTTCTCAACAATTTTGTTGGAAATGTATTAATGGTAAATCTTGTGAAATGTGCAAAGACCGAACAAAGATCTTTGATAGTGATCCTGTGAATCAATTTATGAATTACGTAATGGAGGAGAGAAAAAAATTCAAAAACGTATGTGTAATGGCTCATAACGGTCAGGGTTTTGATTTTCAATTTCTGTTAAAGTACGTTCTCGAACAAACAAAATTCACTCCAGAGCTAATTATGCGTGGCACTAAAGTCATTCTTATGGAACTGGATAACGTTAGATTTATCGATTCGCTAAATTATTTCCCCATGGCCCTCTCTGCACTACCCAAAGCCTTTGATCTCCCCCCGGAGAAGAAGAAGGGTTACTTCCCTCATCTTTTCAACACTTTGGCAAACCAAAATTATGTGGGCCCCATACCACCCAAGGAGTACTACTGCCCTGAATCAATGTTTGAAAAGACTTACAAAGATTTTGAAAATTGGCACAACGACCAACTTAACCAAAATGTAGTTTTTGACTTTCAAAAAGAGTTGGTCGAGTACTGTATCTCCGATGTGGAGATACTGGCGCAAGCGTGTATTAAGTTTAGAAACATGTTTCTGAAAGAATGTAATGTAGATCCATTCATGGAAGCCGTCACCATTGCCAGTGCCTGTAATTTGGTTTTTAGACGGAATTTTCTCAAAGCCAACACTATTGGTCTAGTCCCAAAGAACGGATACCGTATGGTTGATAACCAATCGCCTATTGCTTTACAATGGCTGAGCTGGGAGGAAGAACAGCGTAGTGTCCGCATTCAGCATGCGGGGAGGGACAGAGAAGTTAAAATCGAGGGATTAAAAGTAGACGGTTTTGACGGAGAACGAATATATGAATTTCAGGGCTGTTATTTCCATGGGTGCCCGAAATGTTTTCCATTTAATAGAGAAGAACCACTCAAAGAGGACCCTTCCGACTCCCTGCACTTAAGGTTCGAGAGAACCAAAGCTAAAATGGCTCGTCTCCGAGCATCTGACTATGAAGTAATTGAAATGTGGGAGTGTAAATTCAATCATTTAAAGAAAGAACAAAAATTGGATTATCTAAATTTTCTCCCCATTCTAAACACACTCCCACTCAATCCCAGAGATGCCTTCTTCGGGGGCAGAACAGGCAATGCAAAATCTTATCACAAGTGCGAGGACGGGGAAACAATTCAGTATGTAGACGTTTGCTCCTTGTACCCGTTTGTCAATAAGTTTTCTCCTTATGTTTTATCCCATCCAAAAATATATGTAGGGGACAAGGAGTGTAGAGAAAGAGGCATGGAGGCCGAAGGTCTCATGAAATGTAAAGTATTGCCTCCGCTAAATTTGTACCATCCCGTCCTCCCTACACGTATGAACAATAAATTAATGTTTGTTTTATGCCGTACATGTGGTCTAGAAATGCTAAACACAGACTGTAATCATAGCATCGAAGAAAGAGCATTGACAGGAACATGGACAATGCAGGAAATACGCAAGGCTGTAGAAAAAGGCTATACCATTTTAGAAATGTACGAGCTTTGGGATTATAAAATTATTACTTACGAAGACGGTGGTCTTTTTACGGATTTTGTAAATAAGTTTCTAAAAATTAAACAGGAGGCATCGGGCTACCCATCCTGGTGCCTCACAGAAGAGGATAAAGCCGTGTATATTCAAAATTATTATGAGCACGAAGGTGTCAGACTTGACCCTTCCAAAATTGAAAAGAACGGAGGTCTTCGCTCCCTTGCTAAATTGATGTTAAATTCTTTCTGGGGTAAATTTGGTCAAAGGGAAAATCAGACAAAAACATCAATCATAAGAGACCCTTTTGAATACTTTCAGTTGCTGTCCAACCCTGAAATAGATGTAAATACTACTCAAATTATTAACGATACTGTACTAATTGTGAACTGGCAGCATATTGAAGAAGCCGCAGAAGCCCTAAGGACAGTGAATGTTGTGGTTGCAGCATTTACAACGTCACATGCCCGATTAAAATTGTACGAACACTTAGAAAAGTTAGGGAGGCAAGTTCTTTACTATGATACAGACAGTGTCCTTTACGTACACAGGGAGAGTATGCACAAGGTCCCCACAGGGGACTACTTGGGCGAAATGACCGACGAGTTGGCTGACTATGGTCCAGGGTCATACATAGTAGAATTTGTTTCCGGAGGCCCCAAGACTTACGCCTATCTTGTCTGGTCAACAAATAAAAACGCACTAGTTGAAGTTTGTAAAATAAAAGGCCTTACTCTAAATTTAAAAACTAGCGAAAAATTAAATTTCGAAACATTGAAAGCATTAGTTCTGAGTAATTCATTTGACTCAGTGGACATAGAAGAGAACAGAATAAGACGAACCAAGGACAAAGACATTGTTACAGTCAAAGAAACAAAGTCTTTTAAAATTACAGGGCCCAAAAGGAGACTCGAAGGACCCTACGATACTGTACCGTTTGGATTTAAGAAACAAAAATTAACACTCTAACATGTTTAAAAAACTACATTTTCACCAATCACAACGTTAAAATTTCATTACAAATCCTGAGACATACATAGAGAGAGAGATTAAATGTAATTATAACCCACCACATCCGTTGGTTGTGATCGAACGTTCGTTAAACCGTTTCCTTCAGATGTGTACTAGTATTAAATTATGTTATGAGAGCTGACAACGAGTAAAAATTTTAAATTATTTTATTATACAGGTTAATACGTACCATTACGTACAAAAGAACTTTTTAAATACTAGATAATTGTACTGTATTATTACAACCATTACATATAATTTTGCACTCCAGACCCTTCTTTGGGTGGTTGGCCGAAAGTGCAAAATACAAATGTTTTGAGTGTATATCTGCCCCGTCATCTTTACCTTCAAATGTCACGTAAGTGTGAATGTTTGATCACCCTCGCGTCAAGGGAGCTTCTGCTTCTAAGGCCGGCGTAAAACCTGTAAGTCCTGGAGCAGCTCGACCTCTTTTACGGCCGGCTTAAAACCCGTAAGCCCGGGAGAGGTTGACCCTTGGACAGTGTGGAGGGTGAGACTGATTTGAAGGAGTGAATGTGGGAACTCAGTAGGATGCGTGGACTTGGGCATGGAGATGAACAAGTCTATGCTCCGAACGGCTCAGCATGAACGAGGTCTCTAAGGCAGGCCTAAACTCTGTAAGTCCTGGGACCGTGATTGTGTAATATAGTGACCACATTGAATGTGTACTGATGACGGAGCCGATAAACGCTGATTCTCCTCTTCTTAAGCCCTCTGATGCAGCAAACTGTTAGATACGTCATTACATAGTTATTTGCTCGAATGTTAGCATTTTATATTTGTTTATTGTTTTTAATAACATAAATACCTTCCAGTGTATGGATAAACTCAACTATCACAAACATTTTACTATAGCTGTTTTTCTACATCACTTAAATATGCTCTTATGTGTGATCTCAGGTCCACTTCAATACATACACGCTGACATATTCATCAAACACTATTCACTCTGTAATTTCAACGCAAAATCAGAATGTCTATGAGCTTTAAATAATTATGCCCCTCAAACACTCACATGCACTACACAGGCTTACAGGTGGATACCAACAGTTTTATTTATAAATTTGTAGTTGACTCGTCTCATGTTCATTCGCAAATGAGCACTCAGAGCGTTAACATGGCAACCTTCCTTAAGCTTGAATCTAGAAATACGGTTAACAGAAGTGAGAGGTTTCGTACCACACGTGAAGAACTAACGTTTATACTGACCTCTCCCATTGACTCAATAGATTGGCCCCTAGCATTTTCAGAGTACATTGTCGATCATATAAAGGATGGAGCCTCACCTACTGATCACTTTGGAATTACAATTAAACATCAAGGTATAGCCAAAGAAGGGATTATACCTTTCATGGCAGCATCTAAAATAACCTCTTACGTGTTTGATGATGCGCTTGAGAAGACATTCGTTAATGTGGAAACATTGATAGGGCCTTTAATTGTGACAGCAACTATAGTAAAAGTACCTGAGCAGTTTCTTCAGTAATAGGCATTTAGTATATCTCCTTGTATTATTAGTAAAGAGACAGAGAGAGGTTAGGCATTGAGTTGAGGATCACTTTGTGTTTGCTTTGAACAGGTACACGGAGGAGGAATAAAAATAAGTACAAAGACCCATTTTACGTTTTTTAGTAGAGTGAATTGAAAGACTTCTCCGAGTATAGTGAACTGTTGAACTTGCAATTGATAAAATAAAAAAAATAAATAAATAAATAAATAAAGTATAAAATCTATCTCACCGAGAGGTGAGGTACAAAAAAAAATATGTTGGGAGGTAGCAGATTTGTCATGGAATGGCTACCACCGTAAAGAGCGATGGTTGGGGCTCTTTACACACGTGGATAGGCCTACTGGGGAAGGAGCCACGTAAAAAATCTCCTAACGCGCCATGGTCCTACGCCCTGGTCACGCGGCAAGCACGTGTGTACCTAGCGTGGTGGGGAAATGTGACCACTCGCCATAACACGGCTGTTAAAACATATAGACCTCACCGAAACATACGAGTATTTCTAGGACGTCAGATGAACATATATAACGACACCATTTAATCTACATACCAACAGCATGTCTTGACTGGTTCATCAGAACCCTCATCTACACCCTGTGCCTAACACTGTTGCCAGTTTTACTTGTAGTGAAAATTATTGGTCTCTCTCAAAATATGTTGCAATAAACAAACATTATCAGCTGTTACCGTGAACAAATAAATGTACATTTGATTTCACTCATCTAGTTTACATTCATATACATCAAGCAGAGCCAGTATGTGACCATATCCAGGCCATAACGGGATCAGCTGGTGATCAGCATCGATATGGCAACACAGCCTCAAATGTCATTGGACTAGTATCCTGATAGCCCTAACATTCCTACTCCCTTCTATCCTAGGTATTCCTTAATCCACCTTAAACCCTATGCTCCAACTTAACCTAAACCAACCGGAGTAAAATTTCCTTTTTATAAAGTTGTTTTCATTGATTTTAAGTTAAAAATACACATTTAACATTACAGCAAATCCGATTGTCTATGAACACGTTCAAGCCTGTGGAGAGTACACTCCAGGAACTGCACATGAACAACTGCACCGTCTCGCTGGATGCCTTCTACCGCCTCACTAACCTGCGGGTAAAGGACCTCTTACTGACAAAAATTTCAGAAAATCTGTCAGTAAGAGGTCCTTTACCCGCAGGTTAGTGAGGCGGTAGAAGGCATCCAGCGAGACGGTGCAGTTGTTCATGTGCAGTTCCTGGAGTGTACTCTCCACAGGCTTGAACGTGTTCATAGACAATCGGATTTGCTGTAATGTTAAATGTGTATTTTTAACTTAAAATCAATGAAAACAACTTTATAAAAAGGAAATTTTACTCCGGTTGGTTTAGGTTAAGTTGGAGCATAGGGTTTAAGGTGGATTAAGGAATACCTAGGATAGAAGGGAGTAGGAATGTTAGGGCTATCAGGATACTAGTCCAATGACATTTGAGGCTGTGTTGCCATATCGATGCTGATCACCAGCTGATCCCGTTATGGCCTGGATATGGTCACATACTGGCTCTGCTTGATGTATATGAATGTAAACTAGATGAGTGAAATCAAATGTACATTTATTTGTTCACGGTAACAGCTGATAATGTTTGTTTATTGCAACATATTTTGAGAGAGACCAATAATTTTCACTACAAGTAAAACTGGCAACAGTGTTAGGCACAGGGTGTAGATGAGGGTTCTGATGAACCAGTCAAGACATGCTGTTGGTATGTAGATTAAATGGTGTCGTTATATATGTTCATCTGACGTCCTAGAAATACTCGTATGTTTCGGTGAGGTCTATATGTTTTAACAGCCGTGTTATGGCGAGTGGTCACATTTCCCCACCACGCTAGGTACACACGTGCTTGCCGCGTGACCAGGGCGTAGGACCATGGCGCGTTAGGAGATTTTTTACGTGGCTCCTTCCCCAGTAGGCCTATCCACGTGTGTAAAGAGCCCCAACCATCGCTCTTTACGGTGGTAGCCATTCCATGACAAATCTGCTACCTCCCAACATATTTTTTTTTTGTACCTCACCTCTCGGTGAGATAGATTTTATACTTTATTTATTTATTTATTTATTTTTTTTATTTTATCAATTGCAAGTTCAACAGTTCACTATACTCGGAGAAGTCTTTCAATTCACTCTACTAAAAAACGTAAAATGGGTCTTTGTACTTATTTTTATTCCTCCTCCGTGTACCTGTTCAAAGCAAACACAAAGTGATCCTCAACTCAATGCCTAACCTCTCTCTGTCTCTTTACTAATAATACAAGGAGATATACTAAATGCCTATTACTGAAGAAACTGCTCAGGTACTTTTACTATAGTTGCTGTCACAATTAAAGGCCCTATCAATGTTTCCACATTAACGAATGTCTTCTCAAGCGCATCATCAAACACGTAAGAGGTTATTTTAGATGCTGCCATGAAAGGTATAATCCCTTCTTTGGCTATACCTTGATGTTTAATTGTAATTCCAAAGTGATCAGTAGGTGAGGCTCCATCCTTTATATGATCGACAATGTACTCTGAAAATGCTAGGGGCCAATCTATTGAGTCAATGGGAGAGGTCAGTATAAACGTTAGTTCTTCACGTGTGGTACGAAACCTCTCACTTCTGTTAACCGTATTTCTAGATTCAAGCTTAAGGAAGGTTGCCATGTTAACGCTCTGAGTGCTCATTTGCGAATGAACATGAGACGAGTCAACTACAAATTTATAAATAAAACTGTTGGTATCCACCTGTAAGCCTGTGTAGTGCATGTGAGTGTTTGAGGGGCATAATTATTTAAAGCTCATAGACATTCTGATTTTGCGTTGAAATTACAGAGTGAATAGTGTTTGATGAATATGTCAGCGTGTATGTATTGAAGTGGACCTGAGATCACACATAAGAGCATATTTAAGTGATGTAGAAAAACAGCTATAGTAAAATGTTTGTGATAGTTGAGTTTATCCATACACTGGAAGGTATTTATGTTATTAAAAACAATAAACAAATATAAAATGCTAACATTCGAGCAAATAACTATGTAATGACGTATCTAACAGTTTGCTGCATCAGAGGGCTTAAGAAGAGGAGAATCAGCGTTTATCGGCTCCGTCATCAGTACACATTCAATGTGGTCACTATATTACACAATCACGGTCCCAGGACTTACAGAGTTTAGGCCTGCCTTAGAGACCTCGTTCATGCTGAGCCGTTCGGAGCATAGACTTGTTCATCTCCATGCCCAAGTCCACGCATCCTACTGAGTTCCCACATTCACTCCTTCAAATCAGTCTCACCCTCCACACTGTCCAAGGGTCAACCTCTCCCGGGCTTACGGGTTTTAAGCCGGCCGTAAAAGAGGTCGAGCTGCTCCAGGACTTACAGGTTTTACGCCGGCCTTAGAAGCAGAAGCTCCCTTGACGCGAGGGTGATCAAACATTCACACTTACGTGACATTTGAAGGTAAAGATGACGGGGCAGATATACACTCAAAACATTTGTATTTTGCACTTTCGGCCAACCACCCAAAGAAGGGTCTGGAGTGCAAAATTATATGTAATGGTTGTAATAATACAGTACAATTATCTAGTATTTAAAAAGTTCTTTTGTACGTAATGGTACGTATTAACCTGTATAATAAAATAATTTAAAATTTTTACTCGTTGTCAGCTCTCATAACATAATTTAATACTAGTACACATCTGAAGGAAACGGTTTAACGAACGTTCGATCACAACCAACGGATGTGGTGGGTTATAATTACATTTAATCTCTCTCTCTATGTATGTCTCAGGATTTGTAATGAAATTTTAACGTTGTGATTGGTGAAAATGTAGTTTTTTAAACATGTTAGAGTGTTAATTTTTGTTTCTTAAATCCAAACGGTACAGTATCGTAGGGTCCTTCGAGTCTCCTTTTGGGCCCTGTAATTTTAAAAGACTTTGTTTCTTTGACTGTAACAATGTCTTTGTCCTTGGTTCGTCTTATTCTGTTCTCTTCTATGTCCACTGAGTCAAATGAATTACTCAGAACTAATGCTTTCAATGTTTCGAAATTTAATTTTTCGCTAGTTTTTAAATTTAGAGTAAGGCCTTTTATTTTACAAACTTCAACTAGTGCGTTTTTATTTGTTGACCAGACAAGATAGGCGTAAGTCTTGGGGCCTCCGGAAACAAATTCTACTATGTATGACCCTGGACCATAGTCAGCCAACTCGTCGGTCATTTCGCCCAAGTAGTCCCCTGTGGGGACCTTGTGCATACTCTCCCTGTGTACGTAAAGGACACTGTCTGTATCATAGTAAAGAACTTGCCTCCCTAACTTTTCTAAGTGTTCGTACAATTTTAATCGGGCATGTGACGTTGTAAATGCTGCAACCACAACATTCACTGTCCTTAGGGCTTCTGCGGCTTCTTCAATATGCTGCCAGTTCACAATTAGTACAGTATCGTTAATAATTTGAGTAGTATTTACATCTATTTCAGGGTTGGACAGCAACTGAAAGTATTCAAAAGGGTCTCTTATGATTGATGTTTTTGTCTGATTTTCCCTTTGACCAAATTTACCCCAGAAAGAATTTAACATCAATTTAGCAAGGGAGCGAAGACCTCCGTTCTTTTCAATTTTGGAAGGGTCAAGTCTGACACCTTCGTGCTCATAATAATTTTGAATATACACGGCTTTATCCTCTTCTGTGAGGCACCAGGATGGGTAGCCCGATGCCTCCTGTTTAATTTTTAGAAACTTATTTACAAAATCCGTAAAAAGACCACCGTCTTCGTAAGTAATAATTTTATAATCCCAAAGCTCGTACATTTCTAAAATGGTATAGCCTTTTTCTACAGCCTTGCGTATTTCCTGCATTGTCCATGTTCCTGTCAATGCTCTTTCTTCGATGCTATGATTACAGTCTGTGTTTAGCATTTCTAGACCACATGTACGGCATAAAACAAACATTAATTTATTGTTCATACGTGTAGGGAGGACGGGATGGTACAAATTTAGCGGAGGCAATACTTTACATTTCATGAGACCTTCGGCCTCCATGCCTCTTTCTCTACACTCCTTGTCCCCTACATATATTTTTGGATGGGATAAAACATAAGGAGAAAACTTATTGACAAACGGGTACAAGGAGCAAACGTCTACATACTGAATTGTTTCCCCGTCCTCGCACTTGTGATAAGATTTTGCATTGCCTGTTCTGCCCCCGAAGAAGGCATCTCTGGGATTGAGTGGGAGTGTGTTTAGAATGGGGAGAAAATTTAGATAATCCAATTTTTGTTCTTTCTTTAAATGATTGAATTTACACTCCCACATTTCAATTACTTCATAGTCAGATGCTCGGAGACGAGCCATTTTAGCTTTGGTTCTCTCGAACCTTAAGTGCAGGGAGTCGGAAGGGTCCTCTTTGAGTGGTTCTTCTCTATTAAATGGAAAACATTTCGGGCACCCATGGAAATAACAGCCCTGAAATTCATATATTCGTTCTCCGTCAAAACCGTCTACTTTTAATCCCTCGATTTTAACTTCTCTGTCCCTCCCCGCATGCTGAATGCGGACACTACGCTGTTCTTCCTCCCAGCTCAGCCATTGTAAAGCAATAGGCGATTGGTTATCAACCATACGGTATCCGTTCTTTGGGACTAGACCAATAGTGTTGGCTTTGAGAAAATTCCGTCTAAAAACCAAATTACAGGCACTGGCAATGGTGACGGCTTCCATGAATGGATCTACATTACATTCTTTCAGAAACATGTTTCTAAACTTAATACACGCTTGCGCCAGTATCTCCACATCGGAGATACAGTACTCGACCAACTCTTTTTGAAAGTCAAAAACTACATTTTGGTTAAGTTGGTCGTTGTGCCAATTTTCAAAATCTTTGTAAGTCTTTTCAAACATTGATTCAGGGCAGTAGTACTCCTTGGGTGGTATGGGGCCCACATAATTTTGGTTTGCCAAAGTGTTGAAAAGATGAGGGAAGTAACCCTTCTTCTTCTCCGGGGGGAGATCAAAGGCTTTGGGTAGTGCAGAGAGGGCCATGGGGAAATAATTTAGCGAATCGATAAATCTAACGTTATCCAGTTCCATAAGAATGACTTTAGTGCCACGCATAATTAGCTCTGGAGTGAATTTTGTTTGTTCGAGAACGTACTTTAACAGAAATTGAAAATCAAAACCCTGACCGTTATGAGCCATTACACATACGTTTTTGAATTTTTTTCTCTCCTCCATTACGTAATTCATAAATTGATTCACAGGATCACTATCAAAGATCTTTGTTCGGTCTTTGCACATTTCACAAGATTTACCATTAATACATTTCCAACAAAATTGTTGAGAAACACAAAGGTTAACTTTATGAATTTTTGATTCTTCCGTTAAAATTTCATCTTGACGGGTCTCTAAATCAAAGAAAATGAAAAGAAAGTCTTTGGTTTTTGGTTTGTTTGTGTCGACCCGCATGTAACATTGATGGTTTGGGGGCATGAATTCGTTACAAATTTTGCAAAAAACTTCACCGCACACATGTTTTGACTTACGGTTGTTCAAAAACACAAGTCTTTGGCACTGTAAACATTTTTTGACGGACTTACAACGTTCACTCTTATGAGCCGCAAAACAGTTCTGATTTTTCATGGTCATGTTACAGTCAGGGCATAAAATTCCCCCATGCTCCTCTTTACAAGGCGGAGAGACTGTCTGGCACGCATGACAGATATTTGAACACCTGTGTTCAGCTTTGTGGTCGTAAGGGACATGGCATGCTTCGCAGAAAAAATGGCACGCAAAAGCTGCAGTTAGGCTAGTTATTACATTATAATGGCCTTCGTGATACAACAAGTTAATTTTGTACAAAGCATCGGAGTTACTACCGGAAAAATAAACATCTCGACCCTTATTATCGTAATTGTAAACTGTAATATTATACTTTTTGAGGTGGTCTTGGAATTTTGAAAGTTCGGGGATCCCAGCTCCCTGTTCAGAAATTTGGACACCGGCTTTGGTCATCAGTTTTTGGGCTCTAAAAGTTTGTCGCTTACCCTTGTCCTGCCTTATTGCTTTGAACTGAGGATCTTTTTTGGCATAGGCTTTTGCTACCACTATAGCTCGGGGTAAACACAAATTGTCCACATTTTCTATTGATACAATACCTGTTCGTGCTTTGCACTCTTCGTGATAATTATTGTACAAGCCAGGCCTTCTACTACCACCACTACCTACTGGAATATTGGTGCGGGTGCACTTAACTCTAAATGTGTCCATGGACTTAATCGAATCCGTATTACTTTGGATAAGTTTCCCAAATATATCCCAAATTACATCCCCGTGAACTTGATTTGCAGGTCTATAAGCGATATATCCGGAATCTTTGGTTTTAAAATTCAGAGAATCTAAAGTGAAGCCTAGGTAGTCATATTCGGTAGTACCGGCTTTCGCCTTTTCGACAATACTCCCAAAACCCTTTTTAATCCAATCAAGTTCGGACACTCCTTTGGGTACTGGGTTAAACTTGAAAACTGTTTCTGACCCATATGTTCTAAACCTTCTACAGTAGGTTTCACCGGTATGCAAAACTTTTACGGGATCCATGTTGTATGTAATTAGCTCTAAAATAATACAGCAAGCAGCTTTGATACAAGCTTTTGGAATAGGTGTTGACTGTTCAACGCCACGTCTAAGAATGACAAGAATGACAACGTTACGCGCTTAAATAAGTGTAGGAGCTGCGCATGCTCAGTAAACTTTTTTACAGTGCACTGTGGTATGATGTAATAACCGAAATAAATTACACAAAACTTGATTATAAATACGACACACAAATAAATGAACGAAATCTATGTTGGGTTAGTCACTACGATACAAACACAGTAACACAACGAATCAACTTGTTCACTTTCAGAAAAACACAATAACACTGTATTAGATTTAAAGAAGCAATAGTATAAACACTTTAAGAACACACACAGTGTAAAGGAGTTTAATGTCTGTGATCGCTAAATAAAGTACAAGCACTTAATAAACTGAAAATGTAATAAAACTCCTATAAGCTAATTTACTTTTATAAAATTACTATGATAGTAAAAAAAAAGCACTTAATAAATATAAAACACACTAACACCACTGACTCACTCTAAGAAAGCGTCAATATAGCATTTAAAATAATTCAACCACTCGATAACACTGAGCAGTGCACTCAACACACGTCCTGTCTCTTTGACGTCCACTGAAAAACTGACGAGAGAGAAGAATGTTGCCGCTATTATAGGGAACCGACCAATGAGAGCTCTGGGACCACTTCAATAGGTTGAGATTCCATTGCAACAGTAATATATTAAAAATAATATCTGGGTAACTAGGTAGGTAAGCAATGTCTTATTTATTTTATATTAGTAATTAGCGAGGTTTTCTTGTCTTGATAATTTTACACAATGTTGTGCAATATCAAGGAACAGAGCGACATAGGTCTTACCTCTTTGACGTCCACCTCCAGACTGACGAGACAGGGAAATCTCTGCCGACTGTGTAGAACACTGACCAATCAGAGTGCTTGGCGGCTATTTTAGACCAATCAGAGACGCGCTTATTTTGGCCAATGAGGTCTCTTAAAATTGCGGTTGCAGCTGTACCGTTACTCGTCTGGGTTTTTACATGTAACCGCAAACCTCAATCATCGCATCCGGTATGATTAACTAAATTCAAAGTATACGAAGCGGTATACGTTTTTGAAAATAGACTATAAATAAGTTAAAGCTCTTTACATCACACTCGGGAGAAAAATTAAAACTTATTACACACCGAATGCAGTACCTATGTATTATTCCGACTGTATTCAGGATGGTAGATATCCCGTGCTGTACTGAAGATATTATAATAGTTATTAGTTTTAATATTATTGTAGAAAATGAATTATCAGAGTCCGAGGATACAGGTAACCGCAAACCGCAAACTGTCCGTTACGAGCAGTGTCATGAGCCGGTGCAATGGGTAAGTCACTGTGGTCAAGATTTCATAAAGTGCTAGTATAGATTATAATATAAACATTAGTATAACGCGGTCTCGAGACGATTGGACTAATACCTCTGTATGCGTCTCTTTATAAATAAATTAAAGTAAGGGAACAGCTAGGAAACCAGAGTGAGGTATGATGGGTCTTTAGATGTCCATGTATAAGCGACATATATAATTACACACGGTAAAGCTTAAATGTTATGTATGGTACTCCGTATTAAGCTACGCTCGCTTGATATTATGAAAATGAGAGCCTGGCTGTTAGAAAGTGATGGTGGATTTAATGTGGTAAAAAGTTGGAGTGCCGTAAAGGGAGGCGTGGGTTAAGTGAAAACAAAATACTTGATTAATATGGAAACTAAATGTCTAAGCAGTAGTTGAAATAAATGTATGGTGCTTTGTTAATAATGAAATACGGTTCTTTTAATTACCGGTTAAGTCTGCTTGAGAGTTGGGTCCCGGAATGAAGTGATAGACATCCAAGTGAAAGGTAACAGAAATTAGGGTCCCGTGATGGGTTGCGTGGGATAAGAGTATATGAAGTACTTCGTAGACATTAGGTGTCCAGGTATTGAAACATATGCACGGGCATTGATCGGCAAATAGTAGTCGCTCAGAAGGTACGCCTCGTGTTATAAGCTGTTAGCTTGAGACTAGGACCTCGGGATGAGAATATCCTGTTGGGAAAGTACTCGGTAAATATTAGCATTACACTTTCAGGTAATGTATGAATATTTGTCAGTAAAATGAGAGTACCGTGTTAGGCCTGGTTTTTTTTTTAATGGGGACCTCAGTATGTTAGAAATTGAACGAAATGCAAGTTTGAATCCTACGAAGGTAAGGCTAACTAAGATTGTGCGATATGCTCGGTAAATACTCGTATATGGAGATTAATACGGTAAAGGTGTTAACTATATGTGTGGGAACCAGTACAGGGTATTAATGGTGGAAAGACAATTTTCGAATGTGACGCTACGCGTAGTAAAC
The DNA here is from genome assembly GCF_021130785.1 of Homalodisca vitripennis. NCBI lineage: Eukaryota > Metazoa > Arthropoda > Insecta > Hemiptera > Cicadellidae > Homalodisca > Homalodisca vitripennis. Next base: position 91,158 of record NW_025777423.1, on the reverse strand, counting down.
ACTTTAGAGTGTGGAGTCGTGGAGTATGTGTAAGGGCTAAGAGACGTGGTGTACGACATATTATATGGATGCCTGTTGGACTTTGTGGATACTAGTCGGTAATGTGTAGGTGGTCTAAATTGGGTATGGGTGATACCCCTGGGTAGGAGTACGGGAGGCAGTTGGAAAGTGTTGTTGTCCCGTCAGTGTGAGAGTGAGGGCCTGAAGACGCTAGGGTACACGAGAGAGATGGGAGGCTATAGGCGCATACACGCGTAAAGGTCGGGGAGTTAGAAATCATAGTATGTGCAATATCCGTAGTTAAGAGCCGAGGTATGGGAGACATTAGGAAAGTGTGAAGCCTCTGCAGGATCCGTTAGAAAAGTAGGTCTTAGCATGTGCAGGAGACGGGCTATTGCAGGCCTATGTGGTACATTGGTCGATAAAATGTAGATGATCAAAATCCGGGTATAGGCTTTATGCCTGACTAGGAGTGGAAAGTGTGGGGCCTCGGCAGGGTGCGGATGAGGGCCGAAGACGCTTGGGTACACGAGAGAGGTGGGAGGCTGTAGGCGTATACACACGTAAAGGTCAGGGAGTTAGAAATCATAGTATGTGCAATATCCGTAGTTAAGAGCCGAGGTATGAGAGGTAATAGGATAGTGTGAGGTTTCTGTAGGGACCATTAGAAATACAGGTGCAGGTCTTAGCATGTCCAGGAGACGGGCGATTGCAGGCCTATGTGGTACATTGGACTGTAAATTGGTCAAAATTCGGGTAAGAGCGATACGCTCGGCTAGGAGTACTGGAGGCAATCGAAAAGTGTAGGGTCTCGGCAGGGTGAAAGCACACGGTTAAAATTTTGTATGTCGACATTCAGGATAAGAGGTATGCGGTCAGAGTACCGATTTGGGTATAAGTTGGAACCCTGTGAGGGACTGTTCAGGTGTGGGTCTGTAAGAGACGGGGGGTTATAGATGGGCGGCTAGGTCCTGGAGTGGAGTGTTATAAATAACAGTGTGGGCAATATATGTGGTTAAGAGCCCTAAGTATTGGAGGCATTTGAAATGTTTGGGCAGGGGCCGTTAGAAATGTGGGTGCGGTTTTTCATGCATTCCTGTACTCGAAAAGATGGGTGACGGAATATGTCGTGCATGGCCGGTAAAGGTTAGGCGGTCAAAATCCGGGTATGGGCGTTACGCCAGGCTCCGAGTACGGGGAGTAGTAGGATAGTGTTGGACTCCGGTAGGAGCCATCAGATACGCGGGTGCGGGTGTTAAGACTCTCAGGTACTCAAAAAGGTGAGTGTCAATAGGCTTCGACACGGGACCTGTGGACGGGTGGTTAAGCAGTACAGAAAGTCAGAGGTGTGTGACAAACAGGAAGTCTAGGTTGAGATAAGTCGCCGGAAACAGGAAGTCTGTGGTTAGGAAACACCGAAATGTATCTCCCATAAGAGACAATGCTAAAATATCGCCATAAGAGCCCATGTTAAAATAACTCCATAAGAGCCCATGTTGGGGCTAGATCCGCGGGAGGTCTACTAGTAATAAAGCCGGACCTGTTCCAAATTCAATTCTACTCTCATCTCTATTAATTAAAAAATTAAAATGTAATTCCGTTTAAATATTTTTTAGTGACTAGTCATATTTCCAAATCCTTTACCAAACGTTTTTTTAATACCTATTGTTTAGAAAAAACCTAAATATTTATTAATTTGTGAAGTGCCTCATGATGGAATCATTGATTTCAAAAAGGCTTTGCAATAACAAAATAGATACTGGACAATTTTTATTTATTTACCAGTGATATTAAAGTTTATAAATTACTTTATTCACCTTTTGGTGACTAGATACTATCTTAATGTGTTGAGTTTTACTGAAGTAAGAAGTGTTGATGGTCCAAAAGTTTTTCTATAGTTTCCCTATCACACTAATTAGCCTACACATCATCTGCAATAACGAATGTACAGAAGTTTGGAAGTACGACTGTCATTATATACGATCTCTCTGACATATAAAGTCGGAGGTGAAATCTACAAGCTTCTCTTCTACCTTGTGTTCTAGAGGCAACTGACTCAGCGAAGTACAACAATAACTCTAAGTTACACAGACACGCGCGACATCTGGTGTTTTGTGCTACCGTCAGTTGTTACAGTGTTACTACTATTATAGAAGTACATACACAATGCAGACTTCAGTTAAGGTGGAAGTTTATTACCTACTATCTGAGAATGTAGTATAGATTACTACATACGATATTACATGTAGTATTGGATATTAAAGCTTAGATAATTCATTTTAAACATATTTAACCATTTAGTACGCAGACACATTTTAATAATAACAGTTTAGAGTAGATTACATTGTAAAATTAAAAGGAATTATAAGGCATAAATCCTTTATTAACAATATTATCTTTATTCGTGTGTACTATATTTAATCATTTGAAAAAATATGACATAACACTAGGTGTTCGTCTCTCTGCATATTCCTTTGACTACTATCTGGTCGTTATTACATTCTTTAAATGCGTTAAACTAATGATTATCATGTATCTCAAACATCATTTACTGTAATGTTGAGTGTATGTTTGGATTTGAAACGGCAAAATAAACAGTACTGAAACTGAATCAGTTTGTAGTTTTCTTCTCGATCAGCAGTTTCAACTTATATCTGCTGCTACGTTTTCGTTTTTATTATTTCTTTCTTATTTGCGATAAGTTTTTGCTGACATGGTGCTAACTACATATTAAAAAAACTTTTATCGTAGAGTATTGGTGTTTGCTCATACAAAATTGGTCATGCCATGAGCTAAGTATTTCATTACACTGCAGTACGTTTCCATGAAAATGTTCACAAAAAAATCACCATTTAATTCTGTGATTATTAATGCTGTTCAAATATTTTTAAGAGCAAGTAATGTTTAGTCACGGCGGGAAGGCTGTTCACGTTGCCCAACTACTGAATATACAAATTAAAACCACGGGCAATAAGCTGAAACCGACTATCGTTTATTAAACTGATAATAACCAATACGTCGTTGAGAAGAAAATATTGGTGGTTTACACTACAAGGTACAAGCTTGGCAACCTTTGGACTGTATAAACAAAACACATTCAGAGTTCAGTACTGCGCTTCAATGTTAGCAATGTGGTAGGGAGAACCTGAAATTCTAAGTAATGCATATAGGATTATTAGCTATCGGGATTTTTGGGGGGAAGGTTTATACCAGGTAGGAATTATGACCTCATCAAATATCAAAAATGTCTGTAATTGTTTATGTATTGATTCATTCACCTCTTATTGACTAAAAGCTATTGTATTATGTTGGCTGTTACTTGTAGGCTCCAAACGCTTGACTAGGTTTCACTCAGTCCGTATTTTCTCTGTATTTCTCACCTCACCATAGTTTTCAGAGGAATTTCAGGTGCACCATGGTTTTAAAGTCCTCACATTGTTCTAGAGAGGCCATAGCATAGTAAGAGTGTAACCATTTGGTGCGCTGTGTCAGGGAGGGGCATCGTTGGTCCATACTTTGTTGAAGGCAATAATAGAAATCCCCTGAGTGTAAATCAGAACCGATATATGGTACTTCTTGATCGTTGTACTGGAGATCTCAGGTGATTTATTCCAAATACTTAATTTTCATCCAAAATGGTTTCAGCAAGATTGCGCAATCAGCCACAATACCCTACACAACATTACTTTCTTTTAATAAACTTTAGCATCTGCTTCATCTAACAAGAAACATGCCTTACCTATCCCGTTCTCCTTATCCTGAACCACTTGACATCTAGGGAATGTTGAAGGAGATTATTTTCCGTAAAGATCCATCGTCCAATCAAGGAAGAAATAACATGTGTTTAATGAGTATGAAACAACTCATTTTCACCAAAATGGTGATAAACATTCTAGAACGGTACAAGTGCTACCCCAAACTGAATGGAGGTCGTGTTGAACATGTACCCGAGTCCAACATATGTTGCTTCCTTTCACGAGTTTACTACGATAAAGCTATTTACCAGTAAATGAAATCGCAAAATTACAGCACTCTTTTGTTAACTGTAAACAATTAATTACAACAAAATTGTAATATGTATTGTTATACATTTACGATAGAGTATCTACTACTCATATATATATATATAATATATATATTATATATATATATATATATATATATATATATATAATATATATATTCATAAAATAAAAAAAATCATATATATATATAAAAATTCAATAAACATTGTATCACAAAAAGTACTTGCTCCGCCGGGGCTCGAACCCGGATCTCTTACTTGCCGGGTGAGCATGCTACCACTACAAGACAGAGCCCTTACTTTTATTACTCAATGATATTGTATTTCGTCGTTTCTGTCACATCTGCGTTTAAACATTGTTGTAGTCTATATATATATATATACTATATATTTATTTATTTATTTATTTATTTATTTATTTATATTTATATATATATATTTATTTATTTATATTTATATATAGAATAATTATTGTATATGTATATACAGCAATTAATAATTCTATTTATAAACCGAATGAACGAATTTCTGGCCATTTAAGTACTGAAAGAGCCATAATATCTTTTGCCACATTTCAGTCGAGAAGTGTTTGTCAGTTGGCGAAAAACATACTGATACTAACGAACAATGAAAACAGAGAACTCCGTGGATTTAATTGGCTTGTCATACTATGTTCATCAGATTTTGTTATAAAGTCTAACGGAGGCAGCTTCGTTACGAAATACATGGTTGGATTGTTTTGTGTACAAATAAAACTCACGGAATACTGAACTTCACAGCTACTTTTAAACGTTAAAAATACATACTTCTTTACCAAAAAACCAAAGAAAGAAATTACAAATATAATGTTGTTCCACTAATATAGGTAACATTAACCAAGACGTATATTTGGTGTTCATTACTATCATGTTTATCCATATAAATCCAACATTTCATAACAGAGAAATGTCTCCCTAAAACAAATCTGAAATTTTGCAATTTCATTCCTTTTATTCATTTCCTGTTATGTTTCAGTAATGCGACACAATTATAAATTTCTAATAAATTTTTAGCGAATGAGTGGTAAGAAAAACTTCATAATATTTTCATAATTTAATCAATTTAATTATTATATCTACAGGTGATTTTCACTCAGGTGGATGATTTATACCTTATAGAGTTTTTTTGTACTTAAACACACTCAAACCATACTTTGGTTGAAAAATACATGTTTATGTTTATATACAAAATGTAGTAATATTTAAAGAATGATTGTTACTTATGAAGTACAGTGTATAATAAAACGCTGTAATATTCACTACTTAATTACAACACAATCTGTACACGGACACGGATTACCACAGAGTAAAATCCCTTGAACATAAATTTAGACCTGTTTTTAGAAAAACACTGATTCTAGCAAATACTTTACATAGGCAATAATCTTGCTGGTATTTTGTTAGAATCATGGCAATAGTACAAACATGTTTCTTACCTAAATGATTTTTAATTTTAATTTAAAGAATATTTTGCTATGACAACTAAAAAATTTATAGAACCTGGTTGATCTCGATTTTCTATATCAACCTCAAGTTGATAGGTCATTGAGATCTTTTAAAAATCATTTACTCTTTTTGCTCCTTACCAATCAACTCACGGGCCAATGAATGACACGTGACTAGTAGAATTCTCAAACAATCAGGTGTCGAAAGCGCTCCTGAGGCCTATTGTATAACACTCGAAAAAAGTAAATAATACATAAAATAGTGTGATCATGAGCAACAAATCACATGGTCTTTACTCGCTCAGAATAAAATTTTCAGTCAGTCATAAACGAAAGAGTAAAATGAATTTAAAGTATTTTGACGGTAGTACACGTAATTGCCAAATCACATCTAATTGCATACAATTATAACGTATATGTTTGTGTGTGTGCGGTGACAATTCAAGTGACAAATGTTCAGGTGCAGTTGGCAGCACTGTGTGAAGTGACATATTGCAGCTGTAGGCTGTACACGTAATTACCAGTGCACATCTAGTTGCTTACAAATGTAACATATATGGATGTGTGTATGCAGTGACAATTCAAGGGACAAATGTTTAGGTGCAGTTGGCAGCACTGTGTCAAGTGACATATTGCAGATGTCGGCTGTACAGATGGGCTCGGTAATAGCGGGTAATACGAGTCACCCTCTGTACAGTAACAAAGGCAGTGTTTAGTTCACTATAGATACATGTGTGTGTGTATGCAGTGACAATTCAAGGGACAAATGTTTAGCTGCAGTTGGCAGCACTGTGTCAAGTGACATATTGCAGATGTCGGCTGTACAGATGGGCTCGGTAATAGAGGGTAATATATCACAGTTATCACCCTCTGTACAGCAACAAAGGCAGTGTTTAGTTCACTATATACCATCCTACCAGGTGAGTACTAATCTTCAACCGAAATCTAATAAACGTTTCTAATGTTGTAGTCATGTTTATAAAATTTCTTCTAAACGTTAAAAAAGTAGATTAAAGTTATTCAAATAATAGTTCTCTTAATTATTAGGAACATAGATAACAACACTATTTGATTTTATATCCAAACATTTTTTAAATTACGCAATTAGTTACTAATAAAATAGTAATAATAATAAATGTATTTATTGGTTAGGCTGCTATCCTATTTTATATCCATCCTATTGTATAATATACGTTATTAAGAGCACTTACCACATTTTCCATTAAGGCTTACCTGCTGTGTTTTAAATTTGCGTTAACAATTATTTCATCATATTCTATAACAGTAACGCCTGATTTAATGATTTAATGAATAGTTCGTTCAAAACTTGATTTCATCCCCAGTTTATGCTACTAACCAATACTTGAACAAAGCTTACGACTTAACTTGATAATAAACATGCAGTGCAGGATGAAAGTGTTTATAAACGTGGTAAGTACCCTCTAATCGTAAACATAATCACCGTATAGTGTGACTAACATCACTTAACTTCCATATCACTCAATCTATCTCTTATGTATTTGAAGTCAATTAAACTGGCATTAGTTCAGACATCTAACATTTTTTTGATACACACAATAACTTGCGTCATATTCATGACAGGCAACTACTAAATAAATACTCACTAACTTAATAATAATCATACAATTAGCTACGAGTATAAACAGTCAATATATGTCCTTCAAAGATTTCTAAGGTATATAAACATACATGCAATCAATAAAGAACCTGATTAAGTGTTTTATAAAAACCTATAAATTAAAGTGCTACATAATCTCTAGATCGCGTGGTGACATTTAAGGTATGCCTCTTCCTGTCCATAATCTTCATTTTCTTATCAAATGAGTGTACTAACATCATAAATCTTCATGATATCAGAGAGAGAGAGAGAGAGAGAGAGAGCGCATACATATTTTTGGCAAATACTAAGTAAAGCTTCTTTTCCCGGCCACAAGTTTGTATTGTGAAGAACAGTGTAGCTTCCAGTCTCGGCGGATACTATTTGGAGTCAACTCTTCCGTGTAGGAGAAATTGTAACTAAGATACTGAAGCTCATAGAGAAGTAAGATTCTGTGAATCACGAAGTGTGTTATGACCTTGGGTAACATCTTCCGTTAAAGCCAAACTGACTATGTCTAAGCAGGACAGTATGGTGTCGCCGATCCAGAAAAAAGTAACGTCCAAAATTCCACTTTAGAATTGTACAGGCATCCATCCTTGTACTAAAACACATTTCTTTCCCTATACCTACTCTGAAACTGACCAAGCACCACTGTGTGTCACATGATCAAGTAAGCTATTCTTTCTGAATGTCTGAAGTATTGTGTGTGGGGCCACACACACTATGCATTTTTAAGTTAAGTTGAACCGTCACTGACCAGGGGCTCACACTGCGTACGTCTGAGTTGATTTTACCAACAACCTCGCTCAACATGCCCGGCTCATACGACAAGTATGTCTGATAATCATCTGAGAATAGATGAGGAAATAATAGCACACAGATATGAGAAAGTAAAAGGGTACAAACAAAATAAAATTGAGTCAATGCAGCTGCCTTGAGAAACTCTATGTTATCTGAAAAACAGCAATGATAAGTTTCTCTCATCTTATTCAGAGCTGTGAAAACTGTTAGCTCACAAACCTTTTTTGAAAACAATTGAATTTCTTCTTAGACACCAGTATGTGATTTATAAAGTTCAACTTTTAATAGCGAATAATAAATAAAACAACAAAGTCTTCCTATGCCCTGTTCGCCTATCTAATCGTTATATGCGAGGGCAATACAACTACATAAATATATCACAGACACATATCAGATTACTGTAAATCTAGATTGAATTTAACTAATTTACTTCCTTAAACGTGATAAACTTATAAACTACTCTCTTTCTTAAACATTAGATTTGTATGAATACGAATAGTAGAAATTGTTGAGGTAATAGTTTAATAGTGAAGGAAATACATAAATGTCAATAGGCAAATTGGTGTTCATTAAATAATGGTTTTCAGTTATTCATGTTCTTTAAAAAGATTTATTGCCTTTGTAGCATTTTAGCATAGTAATGTATTAAAAGGAAATGTGTTTATTTTAAAAAATATTTAATTTTATTTCGATAATAAAATATATTATTTCTTTTATAGACATTTTGTAAATAATTTACTACTTCACTATCCGGTATCAGTAACAGCAGCTATTACAGTTTACTACTCGCAAACTTGAATGACTCATAACGCAACTTAACTGCTCCATAAACTTGATAATAAATCCGCTATCATAGCGGTAGCTGTTTTGTATGTGGCAATGTCAACTTCTTCTAAAATAACGAATGTTAATTGATCATCTACAACAACATGATGAAATAAGCTTTATGGCGTGAAGATTTATTGATGTCTGCTGTCGTTTTCTGGATGTAAACTTCTTTCCACCTATCTTCAAATAATACATTTTAAATAGAAATATCGATTAGCCTGAGCATATTTAGATCCAAATCAAAATAAAGAACTTCAAAACTGGATATAAAAAACGTCTTCCATACTTCCATAAAAATGTACCTACTTCAATAAGTGTACTAACATCAAACAACTAAGCAAAAAATTAATTTTTAGTTAAAATAATACAGAATTATTCAAATCAGAGCTGACAATCGCCCGTTTCCGGGCAGGTACGTTGCTGCGCGCATTGGGAGCCGCCTAAAAACCAGCGGACGGTACATCGTCTGTAAAACATTTTTATAACGTATTTCGGACTTTTAATAATGATATATTGGGCAGCATGTAAAGAAGACAAAATGATTTTTATTTTGGTAGAGGTTTCGTTAACGATCGTATAATCATATCTTTGTTGATTATCTGTGTTGAGTTATACATAATACATTTTAAAGAATATAGTTTTCTTAGAGTGTGGTCTTATAAATAAAATGATATCACTGAATTTCTTCACTGACCAGACAGATTTAATACCATGATTAATACTTTTATAGAGTACAAGCTATAAACACAGACTATAATAACAAGTATTATTCATTCATTAAACACAAATGCCGATTCACAATGCCTATCAGTATTCAACTATCGAATATATCCATTACTATTTTGCACAGTTTTGAATTTGAAAATTTCCTTTCATTGCTTATGAAACATTACATAATATATTTATAGACGGAGACATGTTTATAATATATTAATATAGAATTATTTGTGTTAAACATGTGTCCTTTATAATTTGATCCCACTCTAAAAAGAAAGTGTAGCATTTCATGTAGCAACTTTAATTTCATCAAATTAAAATTGTTATTTACCTTTTAGTCCCTATTATTTTAGGTTGGATAAATTTTCAGTATCTGAAAATTGGGGATTTTTACTACTCCAAAATAATATTGCTTACATTGCGATTTCTCTTATATAACTAATTCGTTCCTGATATCCTCTTTTACGACTTTATTTTTGTAATGACTTTGTTTGGGATTCATCGTAAGTTTCTCATACAATGATGAAATTGTTGGGTTACATACCAAAAGGTTTTAATTAGATAGTAATGTTGCACCATTAAGTGCTCAATCCCTACAGCTGAAATTTCAATTTGTACTCTATTAGTTTATAACTCGTGATTACGTTCCAAATAACTTTGGTTAACACATTCCATGTATTCCCGACATGATATTTGTGACTCTTCCTCCTCTGAATTATCTTTCTTCCTCTGAAGTACAGTTTGGACGTAGTTGCGGACTTTGATTGTAGCCTTGGTTTCATTTGGAGGTTCCTTATTGTAATAGTTTAGGTTTTAGTTTGTATACAACTTAGCAGAAGTGGGATTTCTAAGGGGCCAGATCTTTTTTTCTCTGCCGACATAAACTGGGCTAAGACCAGAGGGAATTTACCATCTCTCCTATAATATAAAAAAGGTGTTAAAAGTTGATGGATCTTCTGAATGGGTTAAAGCTGAATGGGTGTACAGAAGCGACATCCTGTAGTAGTATCGTGTATCCAGAATGATCATCGCTTCTTCTTTCTTCTCCAACCCTACCGATACTCTTGAATCACATGTTGATCTTCCTATTTGGTAACATTAAAACCCTGTCGATTACATATTTTTGTCGCTTCAATTCCAAATCATTCAGTTCATTTTTTGATCCCTTATTTACTCAGTTAATTTTTTTATTTCTTCAATACTAGTATGGTGTTTATTGGTCAAGAAACCAATCATGATCATGATCTGATCTTATATCATATATGTGTATGAATAGCCTACATAAAATTATTGCTCAGCGTTATGACGTCTCGATGAAGAGGTTTTACAATAAATGAAATATTTTTATGGATAGACATACGAGATTCAGTGCTATTGATTTATTAATAGACATGGTTGATTATATATTGCATTTATAACGATTTCTCGTATCTTAAATTGCTTGCGTAAGGCTACTACTGTCACATAACTTATAGTAAGTATTTGTAGGGTAAAGTTATCCTGTTTATAACAGTTTTCTAGAAAAATACCGAAATGTACTTACCGTACATGTAAAAATGACTTTGGGAAAATTTGTCCAAAGAGAAGACGTGTAGTTATCCAATTGTTAATTGGTATATGGTTAATTGCTTTCTTAGTATCTGATGTGTATCAAGTTTAATTTTACTAATTTAAATTTTTACCAGACACAAATGTGTGTAGTCTAGAAGTGGAATAACGAGAAGACCAGCGAGTCAGGGTTGTCTCACGATGCGAGAATGTTGCCATAAAAATGTGTCCCTTGGTTTACTTGAACAATTGATAAAAATAGTAAACATAAGTTGATTAACCACTGTTATCGTAGGAATGAAACAATTCCGAACAATGTTATTATGTTGGAAACTTGAAAGATAAAAGTAATGGCTCCAGTTATAGCGCCGTTTCGCAACAAGAACCGTTACTATTCAGGGCAATCTGATGTACAGTTTTGCTCAGCAAAATCTACAGGGACCAGAAATATATGTAGAAAGTTGATAGTAAAACCTGCATACTAAGGGATAAATGTGCAGCAGTTGGAATTCTATTTCATACTGATATTAGTTACAATGGTTAAACTTGTGACAGGTTGAATAGGACATTAAAACACAGTCCACGCATAACTCCACGTTTATTATCATGTTTTATAAGCTACAAAAGCAGTCAGTATTCGATATTGCAGTTTTTGTTACAGTTTTATTACCTGTCTCTGTTACTAGCTCAAAGTGTTCTGAACAGTAGTTTATGACTTACGATTATATCAAATCAACGGTATTTTATACAGCAGTAATATTTAAATTAATATAGAGAACTTTTCTGAAAACGTTTTATTCTCAAAAATTAGCTTACAATAGAGGGTAACTGGATTACGGACATTCATGTAACGTTTTTTGTTGCGACTAAACTGCAACGTTTCCAGAATTAAAATGTGGTCTATTTTAAGACGCCAAATTCTAAAACAGAAGATAGAATGATTATATCTTCTGTAACAGAAGATTAGAATGATAAATCTTACAATTAATTTAGCGATAAATACACTAACGTCACAGTTTAAGAAAAGCCGTACTTCAAAACCACAAAAATGAACATGACATCCAACTCCAATAAACTAAATTGTCTATCCACCCATCTTCCCAACTACCAATGCTACCCTGCCCACACATGTAACACAGAGCCACTGATCCTGGAAATCATGAAGAGGCACAATTCCTGGTCCGTCTCAAATTACGAGATATGATGCGTCCATCATGTGTTTTAGCTGCACATATTTGTCATTATGTATTGATTTTAATTGAATTGGCAGATTTAACTGGAGCTAGATTTCAAGTAGGCCCTATTCTTATGGTATCAATGTATGGATTTTTGTTTGTTATTCTAACTGCCTCATCCTTTTACATTCATTATTAGTTGCATCCTTTTAATAATAATAACTAGAAAGAGAGCAAATACCATTTATTGTAACGTTTCATTGGCTGTAATTTCAACTAGTTAAGAAAGTTTTTTTTCAGTTTATAAACATTTATTCATACAATCATAAAGTGAATGTTTTTGAAACTTGACAAATTATATGAAAGAAACTGATTTAAGCCCGCGTGGAACCATCCAGCTGATCTACGAGACAGTTACTTCTAACATTATTTTGCTTTTACCCACAGCAATAATTCATGTCTTGTTCATTTATAGTGTCCTGATATTAACGCAATTGTAAAGTTATCAGCAGGAATCAGATAATTGTGTTGTAGGGGAGAATTTCCTGTTGGCTTAGGTGGTATTATAAAGGTATTGTGATTACACGAAAGCCGCACAGCTTGCTCTAGCAACTAACACCAGTAACGACACCTGCGCCTCTAGCGGCGGTTTACGTAAGCCGCTTTAATGAGCGGTCTCTTGGTACCTTACTCGAATTGTTTTCTCTGGTTGTAGATTAGAATTCGTGGATGTTCTGAACATTTGTTAAATAGTTTTTATATATTATAGAGGTGCCTCGAGAAAAATTCCTTAAGTAATAAGTATGAAACAACAATAATGCTTCTTCTGTGTTAATTAATTGGAATGTATAACCTTTATATTCTTGTGTTCGTGTGTATGTGACTGAACTCCTCCTAAACGACTGGACTGATTTTGACGAAATTTTGTGTGTGCTTTCAATGGAATTCGAGAATGGTTTAGATTCACATTTCGGTCCACTGAAAAATGTCTTTTATAATTAATTTTTCATTTTTAAGTAGTGTTTTACCTTCAATACGGCAGACTGTGCTACGATACCTAATACAAAGTGATACTTAACAGCTGTGAATACTTTCAGCTGAAGTTCATCGAAGAGGCAGAATCATTATTTTACATTTAAAATTTCGAAAATTATTATTGTAAAGTGCTTGATGAGTAGTGTAATACGGATTGCATAGAAAATTTATTGCCTAATTTTAAAATTTGATTGCACCAATGATCAATGAATGATAAATGATCTAATGTAATGAAAATACTATTAAAAGCCGTTATAAAAACAACCTCATTGTACAAAGCCGTGAATGTTTACACATAAGGTAATCGAATTTGCATATATCGAAGGTAAATGAAAAGTGCCGAAAGAAGACGCTTTATGATCGAAATTGGTTTCGTTGATACTTTTTCTTGATCGCAGCAAAAGGCACTCCACAATAATACTGGAAATGTCTTACACAGAAATTTTAACAGATCGAATTTGATTACATATAACCTAATCGGTTATCGAGATTCATCCATATATTGTACTGAATAACTTCTCAACACCTAGCAAAAACCACTAAAAATAGAGGCAGGAAATATGGTACATGCCTTCATAATGCGCCCAAGAGGTTCACGAAGGAAAGACTATCAATTACCTCAGGAGTGTTTAGAATGTCATATAGAAAAAGAATACATGAAAATAGTGTACTATTTTTCAACAGGAAATTGCGTGCGAAGCCGCGGGCAACTGCTAGTATATAGAATTAAACCTCTGGGTGGAGAGGTACTTTTCTTGCACACGTATATAAAATAAATGGAGTTAGTTATGCTCAGAAGGTTCATACATTATATATAACAATATATACTTGAAATCAAGATGAATTTATTTGTAAATCAGACAATTTTCATCCTTATATCACTGCTTACTTTGTGAACACCATTTCAGATCATTGAAGAACGTTCTTTTATATAGACAAGCTAATAAAATATAGTGCTTAATTAGCTCACACTAGTTTATTAATCATGTATTTTTTCAAAAGTTTTATATAATATCTGTAGGGGAAATATGCTGATTCACTTACTGCGTTTAAGGAAGAAACATTTCTAACAATTCCTGTAACATTATGCTTAACCTTTCACACGACGTAAAAACGTGAGGTTGTACAAATGCGTACATCAAGTAAATAAGAGCCAACAATAAAAAAGTATATTACATTTTTAATAATGCTAGTGAACCCTTGAACTTTCTGTTTTTATATCAGTATCGTGTTGAAGGCTGATTATGCAATTTCTACACATCAATCTGCAACTCTGATCTATATTACGATTGAGTTTATACTTCTGAGAGGTAATAAATAGTTGTAATAATATTAAGAAAAGTTACTTTTATTTCAACTCATCCAAAAATTATAATTAAAAACTTTGAGTAGAATATTAAACAGACGTCCATGGTGTAGTACACTCAAAGTTTGCATAGAACTTGACTACTGTATCTGCACACAAAAATAAGAAAAGGGTAGAAATTGTAGAAGCATATTATAGTATAAAATATAAATAAAGTGTTAACTACTTTGTCGCAAAAGTACCTCACAGATAAATATTAAAGTTACAGAGTTGGTTTATTTATGGCATGTTAAGGTAAAAATGCGCAGTGCAGATGTATAGTTAGTACTGTAGTTGAAGTGGCGGTGTTCACACCTCCAATTACTACAGCCGTGACTGCGCCACAACACGGTAGATGGCGTGACAGTCATTGTTGTAACTGTTACTTTACTGTCAGCTTTACTCCAGATTAAGTTATTGCTGCTGTCTTTCCTGTTCTGCGGTCTCAGATCCTTTACAGACATTTACAATAATAAGGCTCGATATACAAACTGTTGTAAGATAAATTGTCTATCATCATGAGTGCCAAGCTATGGAAGGCCATTCACTATCTTTGAAATTTTGTTAGGAATTGAATGTGCATGAACATTTTAAGCCTAATAACTCATTATGGACTATTGCCGACACGATATTACCAAGACAAAAATGAAGCTTCTTACAAAGTTTAAGCCTTTAGCTCAACATTTCCTAGGGAGTAATATGTTTCGCCAACACTCAACCACATCACATGGATGAATGTGGAACATCCTTGATCTATGTCTTGTATTTAAAAAAATAAGCTTTATGAATAATTGCAATTTCATTCCGTTCTCAAGATATTTTGAGTAAAAGTTGATTCCTAAGGAGCGGCCATCACACTCGATGTACAAATGAATATTCTTGCAAATTCAAAGTCTACACCTCACTTAGCATTCTATACATATTTTAGCTAGACATATAGAAGATAAATTTGTCTAGCTCCCTGGGTGGTAGACATCGAACACTCAGCCCATAATATTTGTTTGTGACACAATTAAAGTTGTGGGCTAATTATAAAATGTATACTGAAGTAACTTGTTTTCTTGGGATGTTAGCAGATGACAATGAAGGGGCCTAGATGTGACTGTCAGACAAAGTATACCAGCAGCCACTAACAAAACACCAAAAACTGCAGCTATTGACTGACCCACATTTTCACTACGTATATGTAATGACTGTATAAATAAAGGTTAATCTTATAAGAAACCTTTGCACCTGCTTCCGGATATACAGGATATACAGGGGGCTTAGGGATCACCCGCTGTAGAAAACCCATGGGGAGAGATAGGGGACACACTTTGTATCAGTCATGTCATCTTCGAAGAAGCTAAAAGCAAGCAACGGGGCAGCACTCCCTCATGCCTCTTAACACTAAGAGAGTTTCACCTTCTCTAACAGTCCGTCTCTAACCTTACATGATTTATTAAACTAGACTATCGATCCTGGCTTCCAAATATCTCGACAATATTGTGCCACGCTTAACATCATAGGTTATCAGGTATAAGTGACAGAGCGGTTTTAGCTATACCCACTGTAAGTTCAACTGGAAAGTATAAACCAGGTTCTAAGGTATATCTGCATAAAAGTATAAAGGTCTATGGTTCTTAGTAGTACCTATGTAATAATATGATGAATATGATACATTTCATTGCCATAAGAGGTATATTTGACGTAAGTATAATTTCATAGAATAGAAAAATTATTCAAACTATCCATACAACCATATAGAATAAATTTAGCTTCAAACAACGTGAATACAGTGATTTCTACATGTATCACTAAGGATTAGGAGGACTCCTTAAAAGGACACCTCATCCTGCTTACCTCTTGCTGTGTTTTGTTTGTTTTCAAAAAGTATGCTTAAAGCACTCCGTAAACAAGACGTACTGCAATGTATGGCATTACATTGCAATCCATACTCACTGTATTATTCTGTCTTTAGAGGTGATATTAATTGACATGTGATCTGTATAATGCAATTTCTTATTAACTGAACATTGTCTTGGTGCATTCCGTAGTTTCCTCAGAATTAATTATTCGAGAGAATAGCTCTTTGAACTATGTCTATGCATATATCTTTGATTTTTTTCTTTAACCACTATAAATAGGCCTGTTCCACAAACTTTCAGTTTTATAGCATGTTTTAGAAATATTCCCTATACAAATCTTGTTATTTTAAAGGATTAAAAATATTTAATATCTTGAAGAATATGTTGGCTCATTGAGGTAACCATTTATGTACAATTTGGTTGAGAAGATAACCATATTCATTGTCAATTGTCATTGGGAATTATAATCCAAACATCTTGTAAGATATACGTAACACCTAGGAGATTACATATTCTCCACCGTATTTGTGTGAGCTCCAGTTAGGAAATAATACAGTTTTTGGTGATTGACAGTCATGTGTGGTCATAGATTGAGTTTAGTTTATACTTCTGTTTAATTTTCCTTTTAGCTTATATTGTATTTCTGTTCAGCAAACAATAGTTTGACAGTTTCTTCTATGAAGGCTATAACTTCTGCTAGGAAAGGCGAACTAACGGCTACATAAACCTCACGTAAGTAATTACTACAGTAAACCGCAGTGTTGTGGTTTGCAGTTAATTTGCATTCATAATAATTTCTAGACGGAATTCCAAAAACATTACTTCAAGCTCAACTTATTAATTTTAAATTTTAATTAGGGATTTTCATTATGTACAATTTATAGGTATAAATAAAGACAGTAACACGTTATCTCAGTGTTATCTTTGAGCTCTTAAGTAATTGTATCTTAAAACTATGATATGATCAAAAAAATATCATTGGTGCTCTGGTTCATTATTCTTATAGTACACATGCTTATTGGGCTGTTTGATTTCTCAAAAGCTTAAAGAATATGGAATTGTTCTCAAGTTTTTTTTTCTTAAAAGCAGCTGAACTCAGTAACTTTATAACAAAGGCCTCTGTTCACGACTTGACACCGCTGAAATGTACATTTCTTGGAGTTCTTAGAGTGTAAATTTTTCCTTTTATCAAAAGTCTTCAGTCTCCTCATAGTGAGTGGTTGTATTGAGAACGCAGTTTTATACCATTAAAGTAATGTAAAATTATATAATTTAAATGTTTGACTTTCTTTTTTTAAGGGGAGAAATTATTTTTATATTAAAGAACAGATTGGGTTAGTTCAACTTATAGTATAAACTAGACGCAAGCGCGCACGCACATAAACAATTAGGTGATTTATTCAAAGTCAGTTTGAAATATAAAACTTGATGTTTTTACTGAGGATTTAAACTGTAGCTATCTAACTCCGAAGCTTTCAAACACGTGTTTTACATATAGAAAGAAACACAATTTTTTCTTTGGCTGATGTACAAATTTTTGTTTACTCTTTAAATTTAATAAAACTTTAGTACTAATGATTATATACAGAGTGATACAACAATGAATCCTAAACGTATATTTGGAGAATCTTTAGAGCTATAACAAAGAAACACAGCCCCTTACATTAAACACAGAAAATCTATTAAAAATCCTTTTATAAAATTTAAGGTTCTTTGTTGCCAAATACAGATGTCCCAGATTAGAAACTCATAATGTTCAAATATCAATCTTGGACACATAGCACATTATTTGAAGCAGAAATGTGTATGTGAATTTTGTTTTCAAAATTAATTTATTACTTCAATGTGGTGAACCAAATCATAAAATATGAGCATTTTCCATAAATCCCGATATATTCTACTAGTTCAAAAATAAAATAGTGACACAAACATATCCTTTATTTGAAATTAAATTATGTTTTAAATTATATGTCACATGCACATATTTATATGTCAAAATTTGCACAGTCCCTAAACATAAATAGCCATGACTCAAACACTTTAATGGTGGCGTATTTCATGTTATAATTCATTTTTAACACCTTCGAAAAAAAATATTTTTTTATTCGAACCAAATATCTAACCGTGTTTAAGTGAGAACAATATAACTTGCTTTAATGTTGAAAATTAAAACTATACAGTATTATTTCAGTAAATTATACTTTCTACGAGCACATTTTTAAACGTAACTCCACACATAGTACATGGGCTTAGTAATCTTCTAAAACACATTTTGTTACATTTTTTTCAATTAACGTATAACCGTTTCAAAATAGCGTACCAGAACAAAATAAGTTCCTGAGTTTTAATAATATCCTTTTTTACATTATAAATCATGAAAATATTTTGTTTACCGACGATGTATTAACTGAGCGCTAGTGAAGCCTGTCACTTGAGGGGTAGGAAGAATGTTATTTCTGGATATCTGTCTGTCTGTCTGTCTATCTGTCCACAGGACATTTTGGAAACGAACTGACGTATAGACTTGGCTTTTTGTATAAAGGTTAATTTCTCTAGAGGAAAAATCGGGTTCTGTGATAGTGCATGTCAGGGATTTGGCTGAGCGTCAGCAAAATGTTTTACTTTGGTCTTATATTATGGGTCTTTACTATGGGTAACCTTGATGGCAACGAGAAAGTTGCATGAGTAAATTCATAGTACAATTATATGCAATTTTAACATCCGACATAGTAAGACAAGTAACCTAAAGGAATTATATCGATTATAACAATTTGCAAGCAACGTCAGAGAAATCTGTTACGCGGCACGTAGTTTGGCGTACTCCTTCATTGTAGTATATACGTATTGGGTTTTCTTTCCTTATAAAAAATGTAGAAACTTAATACGCTACTTCTTTTAGTAAATTACTATATTATTTATTCATATAAATGTAGGTAATTACGTTCAAAATTTAATTAATAGTCAGAAAACACCAAATATTGAACTGTAGCAGTGGAGTAATAATTTCATGGAATAGTTATTGGAAACAAGATTGCTCCAAGGCTTGTGGGGAACATCTCCATGTCAAACAGTCTATAATGTAAATTGGTATATTTAATGCAACCTTTACCTCACTTAGGATAACGAAGGATATGAATATTGTATAAGCGGAGAGGTTTGGTCTCATGTTCAGAGGGATATTGATTTTGGCGGAAGATCTCTCTTGAAACCATACAACAGGTAAAAATAAATGTTTAATACGAGCTTTTTATCAGTATCAATAGTACAAAAATTATCATTCCCTCGGTTTGTATTTAAAATGAAATATTTGAATATTTTCCTTCAAGGAAAAATTTCAGCAATATTTAAGAATAAATCTAATAATATTATAAATGCGAAAGTTTCTTTATTCGTTTGCTTTGTTTTCACGCGTAAATTACTCAACCGATTCTACTGAAATTTTACATAGGCATTTTTACGGTTCCTGAGATTATTATAGGCTTATTCTTATATCTAAAATCCCTCCGGACTACGCCCCACTGTTCTTTAAGGTGGCGAAAATGCCATCTTGGTCTCTAAAGATGTATAATATTAATTGAGCCTGTTAAATGAATCAACTATTCTAAACATTTTATTATGACAGTAAGACGATATGTTTATTTAACTATTTGAAATATAATATTTATGTTTCAAAATCAAAATTTAACTTCTTTTCTCAGTCCTAATGTATGTATATGTATATTTTCTTCATCGTGACAAAAAGGCAAACTCAACTATGGTACTAGAAATATCTTAGAACAAAAGAAGATTACGAGACGTAAGTAGACCGTTTTTGACAGAATTCATTTTCTGAAATCGAGAAATGTATATATTTTCTTTGTCAGGACAATAAAGTAAACTCAAATTTTAGACCGTTAATTTAAACGCCTAAAGTAGAGGCTTATTGGTTTTTGGCCGAAGTAGGCTTCTCAGTTCTACTTAATTACATACATTGATTGTATTTATCACGACAACGTGGACACATGTTCTAATACGGCACTGGAAATATCTCAGACCAGAAGTCAAAAATTTTTGACTGGATTAGGTTTCTTTGATCTACACACACTAAAACACCCATATATATATATATATATATATATATATATATATATATATATATGTACATTTGTTGATTGAGTAAATAAGGCAAACTCAACTGTAGCACTGTAAATACATTAGACTATGAGTGAATCGAAACGGCCGGGCACTAGACATTTTTTGTCTTTTCAGTTTCTGAATCCTTAGTAGGTAAATATATTTCCTTCGTAGGGACAACGGGGCAAACTCTTCTAAGGTACTGGAAATATACTAGACCGGAAGCAGATCACAATATCTCGAAATAAGCGGTTGTTTACCAAAGAAGAATTTTAATAATTATGTATGTAATTTCTTGATGAGGAAACTGGGCAAATTCAGTTGTGGCATTGAAATATAAATAATTTGAACCAGAAATGCTCCTAAACACGCCAAACTTAATATAAGAGCTAGTTCATCAATCTCTAGTCATCTAACACTGAAATAATAATAACCTACTTAAGTTTTAGAAATACCATACAGAACCATCATATTACATCATAAGTGCTTGACAAAGTAGGCTACGGACTCTGATTAAAAAAACCGTGTGCAAATCTGCTAGTGTACATATGGTATTTTAATGGGTTGAGCATTAGTTAAGTTAATGACTAAAGGAGCTTGAAAATTTTTATTTCTGCCCGTCTGTCAGCACGATATCTCGAGATCCAACTAAACTATAAACTTTAAATTGTGTACAAAATTTCATTTCTATATAATAACCAACATTAATACTTGCATGATTGTCACTCAATGGGATAGATTAAGGGTTAGTGAACATTTTTACATTAATCTTATTGATAACCATGATTCCATTGGGAAAATTTCTGAATACATTAATATGTAAATGAACTGAGTGCAATCATATCATATTTAAATATGAGACAAATTATTGCTAGTTGCCTAACTTATCAGTAAGATATCTCAGAGCATTTTTTTAAGGCTTGACATTTGTGCATAAATCTTAATTTCTATTTAAGCAAGAATCAGTTCATATCCATCCATGGGATGTGACAGACCATTATTGTAACTTATCACTCAATACGTTGGCACAAATTCACACTTGTCTGCCGGAGGATTTAAGGTTATTTTCTGTGTGATCCGCAGAATATCTCAATAATGAAGTTTAAAATACCCCAGCGAATCCTGTTACGCGATACGTCGTGTGGCGTACTCCCACCCTTTTATTGGCTGAGCGATAGCAAAGGCTATAACTATAGGAAGTAGAAAATGTTCATATCAGCCTGTCAGCCAGGCGACATCTCAAGAACGAACTGTTTGTTTAAAATATTGTATGCAACATCAGCGAAGCCTGTTACGCGATACGTAGTGTGGCGTACTCCCACCCTTTTATTGGCTGAGCGATAGCAAAGGCTATAACTATAGGAAGTAGAAAATGTTCATATCAGCCTGTCAGCCAGGCGACATCTCAAGAACGAACTGTTTGTTTAAAATATTATATGCAACATCAGCGAAGCCTGTTACGCGACAAGTAGTGTGGCGTACTCCCACCCTTTTATTGGCTGAGCGATAGCAAAGGCTATAACTATAGGAAGTAGAAAATGTTCATATCAGCCTGTCAGCCAGGCGACATCTCAAGAACGAACTGTTTGTTTAAAATATTGTATGCAACATCAGCGAAGCCTGTTACGCGATACGTAGTGTGGCGTACTCCCACCCTTTTATTGGCTGAGCGATAGCAAAGGCTATAACTATAGGAAGTAGAAAATGTTCATATCAGCCTGTCAGCCAGGCGACATATCAAGAACGAACTGTTTGTTTAAAATATTGTATGCAACATCAGCGAAGCCTGTTACGCGATACGTAGTGTGGCGTACTCCCACCCTTTTATTGGCTGAGCGATAGCAAAGGCTATAACTATAGGAAGTAGAAAATGTTCATATCAGCCTGTCAGCCAGGCGACATCTCAAGAACGAACTGTTTGTTTAAAATATTGTATGCAACATCAGCGAAGCCTGTTACGCGATACGTAGTGTGGCGTACTCCCACCCTTTTATTGGCTGAGCGATAGCAAAGGCTATAACTATAGGAAGTAGAAAATGTTCATATCAGCCTGTCAGCCAGGCGACATCTCAAGAACGAACTGTTTGTTTAAAATATTGTATGCAACATCAGCGAAGCCTGTTACGCGACAAGTAGTGTGGCGTACTCCCACCCTTTTATTGGCTGAGCGATAGCAAAGGCTATAACTATAGGAAGTAGAAAATGTTCATATCAGCCTGTCAGCCAGACGACATCTCAAGAACGAACTGTTTGTTTAAAATATTGTATGCAACATCAGCGAAGCCTGTTACGCGACAAGTAGTGTGGCGTACTCCCACCCTTTTATTGGCTGAGCGATAGCAAAGGCTATAACTATAGGAAGTAGAAAATGTTCATATCAGCCTGTCAGCCAGACGACATCTCAAGAACGAACTGTTTGTTTAAAATATTGTATGCAACATCAGCGAAGCCTGTTACGCGATACGTAGTGTGGCGTACTCCCACCCTTTTATTGGCTGAGCGATAGCAAAGGCTATAACTATAGGAAGTAGAAAATGTTCATATCAGCCTGTCAGCCAGGCGACATCTCAAGAACGAACTGTTTGTTTAAAATATTGTATGCAACATCAGCGAAGCCTGTTACGCGATACGTAGTGTGGCGTACTCCCACCCTTTTATTGGCTGAGCGATAGCAAAGGCTATAACTATAGGAAGTAGAAAATGTTCATATCAGCCTGTCAGCCAGGCGACATCTCAAGAACGAACTGCTTGCTTAAAATATTGTATGCAACATCAGCGAAGCCTGTTACGCGATACGTAGTGTGGCGTACTCCTATCTTATATATACACACACATAAAAATGATATGTATTATATTATATACTTGCACCATATACTGTATATGTTTTTTGCTCAATTGAAGGGATAATTTATTGTACTCGTTACTCTTTCCGTAAAAATATGAAGGTAAAGGCCACTAAAAAATTTTATAAAACTTTCAAAGTATTGTATATGTGTAGCATTTGATTATCCATTCATAGCTTAGTAGGTTAATAAATCTCAAACTCCTTATTTAAATATAAAAGGCTCACTCACTCACTATACGTATAGCACGTGTATACCTTACGACCTTAATAGAAAAACTTAAGCATTTTCATAAATGTTAAACATCCATAGGGGTTAAAATAGACTTACACTGACGTATAATCCAACTTAGGAATACAAACTTAAACTCTTTTTAGTCTTGTGTTTAGCCAAAACACCTAATTGTACTTGTAGAATAAGTTAATTGCACCATATTTTCACGGATTCCCTAGTAACTGATAATAACTTTCAAGTTAAAGATCAACAATCTTGCTCTCGTCTTAGGAATTTTCATCCTTCCTTGCCTGCATTTATATCACTTTCCTTAAGAAACTGTAGAATCATGAAAGCTTGTTCAAAACAGTAATATGTCTTGTCCTTATTTCTTAAAACATCTAGATCTGTCAAATAATGCGATGTTTTCAATATTCATTTAAAAAATCATCCAATTTCCCACTAAGGATAACAACTTGATTTGTTGTTACATTCAGAAATGCGCATTACCACTCACAATGGATTGCAATAAAATAATCAAAGTATTTTGTGATAATTATTTCACCGGACTGTTATAAATTATAATAAATACTTAAATATGGATAATTTGAAACTTGGCTTATTATAAATGATACTCTAGATATTACAATATGCTGATAATTTTAATTATTGCAAAGATTCAATAAAGAAACAGATTCAGTAAATATACATTACTATGTCCCTAATAATAGAGTATTATAAGAGAAAAGAGACTTTTTAAGGTAGAAGCTGAAATACTTCATATTGAAGTCCCTTTTGGAGGAAATGTCTCGGGGAAGGTGAACTTAATTATTCCTAACTTTTAAGGGTACTTTCCTCTTGTAATATATATTTACAACTTTGTAAAATCCGTTCACTCCTCCAAGTATCTTAAACGGAAACGTTACGAAATCAATCTTTTAGAAAATATTGTTAAATTATTATATATCCAGGTACAACGCAAAAATCCACGGTTTTATTTTATTTATATGGCTTATACTTGGATAGATTTTTGGAATAGTTGTCCTGAAATCAGGACTAGGTTTTTCAGTAATTTGTAAAAAGATTTTTATATATATAATTGTCATGAGAATTATTCTTCTCAATAACAGGAATAATAACAGAATAATTCTTCTTTACAAACATATTTTTTCTAAATGGCTTTGCACTGATTACAGAAATTATGTCTACTAAAAGATATTCCCATTTAAGTTTTCCATGAAATATTCAAAGGTGTTTCATTGAAAGTTTTTATTTTCGGCTGTAACTCATCTTGGGCTAGAAAGGAATCCTAAAGTCGGAGTTTGTTAGCTTTCTTAATGGGATCCTGTATGGTGCATGCATTAAGGAGCCATATGATAGTTTAGAAATCATATTAGTACAAATATTTGAGGAACATATTATTTTACGGATGATAACCTTGAACTTAATCATACACATTAGCCTGTAGGTAATAAGAACACAAAATCAAAATCATAAAATTTTTAATATTTACAACTTTAACTTCTATAACAAATATCTGCATATTTGCGGCCCATCCGGCTCACTGTTTATTTGTATTCTAGGTTTTCATTCTGAGAAAGTATAAATAATACATGATACAGCTATGTGTTAGTCCTTGCTCTCTTATCTCTGTTCAATACATTATCATATTTCCTTGGTTCCTTGGGATAATATCAACTTTTATAAACTTAATCAGTGTCATATACCTCATAGGTGCAAAGCAGTCTCGCTGCAATAAGGCACGATAAAAAAGACGTTTATGTCAGACCTCAGACTCGGCTACACTGGCAGATAATTTTGGAACTAATCCATAATAACTATATTGCCACAAACACGTGTTAATAATCAAATATTTTGTTGGATATAACTAGCTTATTGAAGTAAACCGATTCCAATACTCCATTTATGAATACCTAGATACATAGCGGAACATTTTGTGAAAAATCATTGTTTGTAGACAAATGTATAAGCTGCATCAATAAGGTTTACATGTTTTTTTTAAATATTTCTTGAAAAACACTGTCAATTCATTACACATCACTTATTTACTATTTATTTTAGAAAACATATTCAATTCTTTTCTTGAGACCAATAATACCTTTCGTTAATCTTGTTGGGCAATAACAATCAGCAGGGTGTTTCTGAACATGAAAATAAAAATAACATGATCCTTTTTTGTCTTTTTAAACTTCCAATGTGTTAGTACATCACGCATGTATAGTGCAGTATAGTGTAGTGTGTGTAGTATGCTCATATTAACATGAAACCACTCTGAAATGTATAACTTTATTGATTTACTAATTGCATTAAATTTGAAAAATTCCAATATTTTTTGGCAAAACATTATTGGAGAAGACTGATACTGACATTTGGAAAATTTGAAATTGTGTTGTTTGCTGCAGCTGTTTAAATCGCCACCACAACTCTAAGCTAACAAATTTGACCAAATCCGCGAATATTTTTGTTACTGCATCAATGTTGAAAACATCCATGATGATGAAGTACTTTTCATGGTTTGTCAAGTTTGTAACTTAGGATTTGTAAAAAGTAAAAAATTATTTCTACTAAAAGACTTGTAATTCTAATGATCTAAAATTTTGTGTCATCCAACTAAAGTTTTATATCAAATACTTTAGTTTTCATTTAACCCTTTCACTACCAATTTTTATTTTTATAAATTTTGTTATAATCTTGTTCCTTTTATTAAATAACATGCAAATTTTTTATTTACTATTTTTTATGACCTTTTTTTTAATGGGACACATATGTCCCAGTGGTATTTACTAATGGGACATATGTGTCCCAATGGTATAGGTAAATAATAATCACTGTTTTGCAAAATATAAGTTTCAAATTCAAATCTTTATTTGTCATTAGGCTATATTACAAGCAATAGACATTGTCATACTAATATACTATGCAGTATACATATTGTCATTACTACAATAATGATAAAAATTTTCAATAAAATATTGTGCAGTCCTCACCAAAAAATTTGAAATTATTGTTTTGAATACATTAATACTTAATTTTTTTACATATTCAGGTAAACTATTATACAATTTAATTTGCATAATATATTTATGACTGTTTATCACTTTTTGGAGTCTGGTACTTGGTAAATTAAGATTATCACAGTTCCTAGTATAGTGGCTATGATACACATTGCGCTCAACAAAATCAGATAAATGTTTTTTAACATATAATAAATTACACAATATATACAAGCTAAGTACAGGTAAAATCTTAAAACTAATAAAATATGGCATACAACTTTCTATCTGACTTATACCAGCCATGACTCGAATTGCCCTTTTTTGGCATAAAAATACATCGTTAGCTCCAGGACTATTTCCCCATAGCAATATACCATAGTTCAAGTGACAATTAAAAAATGCAAAATAGGCCATACGCAAACAATCAGATTCAACATTATACTTCAGCTTAAACAATAAGTATAACACACTAGATAATTTAGTAATTAGCTGCTCAGTATGATAATGCCAACTAAGTTTTGAGTCTAGATGAATACCGAGCAACTTGACATGCTGATTGACTAACTCTCCAGCTACTTCCCTTAGCGTAAAGATGATTATTGTTCTGTTTTATCATCATTAAGTATTAACTCATTTGCTGAGAACCAGTCACCACCCTTTTCCACTAATAAGAGCAGATTCATGTTTCAGACTCATGGGGGAGGTTGGATGGAAGATTAATGACAAATCATAATGACAAATAGGAGTGGCCCCAAAACAGACCTTGGGGAACACCTCTAACCACTTCCCGCATACCAGACCCCTGATCCCCCATTACAATCACCTGTTTTCTATTCACAAGGTACGAACGTATAAGGTTTAATTATTTGCCCATTACACCATACTTAGAGAGCTTATTAAGCAGTATTTTATGCGATATAATATCGAAAGCGTTTCTTAAATCTAACAAAGTCAAAGCCAAGAAAGAATTTTTTTCAAATGCCTTAAGAACTTCAGTAACAACCTTTTCAACTGCATCAATGGTAGACTTACCAAGACTTACCAGCTAAAAAACCAAATTGTGCATTCGTAAAGTAATTATTTTTTACAAAAAAAGAATATAGTCGTCTTTTGATAAAGTGCTCAATAATTTTAGAAAAAGTTTATTATTGTTTTGTGCAAAACATTGTTAATATTACAAAATTAAGATTTGTTTTCTGTTTAGTTACAATTTATAAATGATACTTTGAAAAACAGTCCTTACATAGAGGTATATTACATTCCACACACATGGTTTTTGTTCTCTTTTCGAATTTATTTTCAGAGCAACTTTTGCACCTCCGTCTGGTGGTCTCTTTAACTGGTAAATGTGAGCCAACATTTACCATGTATTTTGCCCTTTTTGATGGTCTTCCACAGCTCATTCTTCTTTTCACTGATGTTTTTTTCCGTCCTTCACACAACAGCTGATCAGCTAGTGGAACAACAAATGACAGTAAAGAGGTTTTTTATGTTGAATCTCTTCATATAAAATCCAAGCATTTACAACAGAAGTTAGCAAGAGCTTATAAAATAACTTCTTCCACCACTTCTTAGATTTTCTGTCAAAATCATAGATACTAACTTTCTGATCGGAAAGATCTACACCGCCCATGATTTCGTTATAGAAAGCAGTTGATTCAGGACATAGGACTAGTTTTTTCTCGCCAATTTTTTGCATTCGCTGAACATTTGTAACAGTATCCTTGTGAAAATTGCTGAGGACCACAAATTCTTTTGAATCCTTCCACCTAGCAGCAAGGACACCAAGATCATTCCCCAAAAAGTCGAACTCTCCCTTTTCCAGCTTTTTATCAAAGTGTGGCATGTTTTTTCTATTACTAATACAGGTAGCAACACAAGGGTGGCTGATGGTATTCAGTATGTTTACAGAAGTAAAAAACCGATCAAACGATAGTGCAACTTTTCCTTTATCGCCTCGAATGCTAGACGAAAGTTTTTCTATAACTGTTTCGCTTAGAGTACCATCGACATTCTCTGTCTCCTTCCCAGCATAAACATTCAAATCATAACAGTACCCAGTCTCAGCGTCACACCTTTCCCATAGTTTGATGCCTCTTTTTATTGGTTTTAAAGGTAGACATTGTTTGAGGGAAGATCTTCCCTTGAACTTTGCCATGGACTCATCTAGACTCATCTATGCTTTGATAACTTGCTTCACTTCTTGCGTTAGGAAAGGTAAATTTCAAACATGATATCATTTCATCGATATAATATGTCTTTGAAGCATTTTCGGGTTGCTCAGGCAAATTGAAATACATTTTAGAAATTAATAGCTGAAATCGTTGCCTTGAAATAGCAAGTTTGATTGCTTTATTACCCATTGAGTCATGAGTTGACCAATGATCTGAGAGGCTAGGTAGATAGTTGTAGCACATGACCAGAATACATCCCACTAAAAGCATAATATCATAACAATTTGTCATTTCTACTTTTATTTTTATTTTTTTCTGTAACAAGTCTAGTCTCTGGTTAGTGCAGTGAGAAATAAACATGAATAGACTTTTAGGAAAAACTTGAAAGAAAATTTCCAGTTCGCTTGAACCTCTATCAACATTTTCAAGTATTATTGGACGCCTTTTTTCAGGTTTCTTTTTTCTTGGTAGAAAAGTATCACTTACCTTTCTCCATGTCACAGAAGTGACATTATCACATGTTACTGATGCAGCAGGAAGGACTGATGATGCTGCTGGTAACTCAGAGATTGCATCCTCCAACTCATGATCAGAAAAGGGTACATCCTGCTCACTATCAGAATTGTCTGTCGGAATATATTCCGGATCATTGCCACTATCGTAAAATAGTTTGCTGATTTCAGAAGGAAACTCATTCAGTTCCTTGTCAATTTCACTTGAGCCTAAATTGTCACCCATATTAACTCCTATACCAATGGGATATATTTGTCCCACTGTCCTCTACCATTGGAACATATGTGTCCCGTGAAACAATTACAAATATAGTTCACTGAAAAAATTGGTAAAAACTTATACCAAATATAAAAACTACTTATATGACCAACGTGAACACCAAGTCTAACTCACTAATGAACTAAATAATACTTTTAAACATAGTAGACAATTATTTACTAACATTACATGACCATAACCTCAAACAACACACCTTTTTCCAACAATATGGCCAGTATAAAAAAGCTGTTGCTAGCAATGTTGAAGCTGTGGAGCAGCTGGTTGCCAACCTAACAAAAACTAAATACTCCACTTACATAAAAACACTTAAATTTACCTTTATTTTCATACAAACTATCATTTATATTTTTTCTGTTTTGTCTAGGACAATATGTGTCCCAGTAGTAGTGAAAGGGTTAAGTGATTCCTGAATTAAAACTGCAGAGAACCTTATATTGTATTAAATATTGAAACCTGCGCTAGGCTGATAAGTTATGGCTTCTCCTTGTAGAACTGGAAGACCCGTTCTCACCAGATACTTCATTAGTTGCTTAGCCAAAGTCACTCATTCGAAAGCGCTTGCTATAATGAGTGGATCATCGCTCTATGTTAAATACAAAATTACCTTGGCACCTTGGCAGAGAAAAGCCCAGAGATCAAATGCTCAAAATATATTCTGCGATTCATAGGTCACAATACCTTTTTTTTTTCAAGGATCAAAAATTTGGAAGCTGCCCTTTCTAGATTTCCAGATTCCCGTTAAATATGAGGTGAGCTGAACTCGCTAAATTATGCCTGGCCAATGTACTTGATTGTCTTGCTCAGCCCTGGTTGACATCACATGTGTCTTTGAAGAGTTGATTCACTGATTTTATGGGTTTTTTATTTATGTGATGCAGTTTCATGAATTTCAAGGATATTTTGCTTATTTGCAAATTTACATTTTTTAGAACTCCAAATCTATTGATCATTTCAACAGGACTTCTGAAGTACGCGTATTTCACGCCTGTTTCCTTCCTGTGGCCAAGAACATTATCATCTCTTGGCTGCTCTTTCGTTTTAAGTTCCTTTCTTTTAGTTAGAACTTATTATTTTTCTAGAACCTCAATGCTCCGTTTCCAGCAGTAGTAGCCGTGAAGACACAGGATACCCGTCTCTCATCTGGTAGCGTGAGATGTTCCACTCCCAACCATTGGAACCGCGAAAGATGATATGTAGAGGCATTTTGATGATCAAGGGTGTCTCATTGTGACTGGGTGAGACCTAGAATGTTGAGAAACATTGTAGATATATTCTATGGATGATCCTTTTGACTTAGCTTTATCTGTCACACACACGTTTTACCAAGACATCTCCATATTATGGCACCACGTTTTCTCGAATAAAGTTTTTGAATTTATGTTGATTAAGTAATTTATGGGTTTTAAATTTGAAGTTAATTATAATTCGAAGGATATTATGCTTGCTCCATTTTCAGTATCCATTATGGTAAATGTACCCATATGAATAAAACGAAATACTGTTGAACAAAAGAACAATAAATAAAATTAGAAAGTAAATATCACAGCATAAAATGTTCCAATCAGTTTATCAAAGATAAAGTTTTGAAGTAAGAAACGTTTAATTGGTATTATGTTGGGTATTAACATTTGATCCTATGAGCACCGAAGTTTAAAAGCTGTAATTCGATCCAAATTCCAGGCCTGTATTCCAGATTCAAGTCTAAACTTGTTATTGTTTAAGTTATATGCTGCTTACACACAAGTAAATCATTAATAGCATTCACAAATTTTAATAAATGTCATACGATCAAAACCATTCGTATGTGTTTTGTCTAAAGTTTCATTTACCAGCAAATGAAACAATCGGCAAATATACTCGTATTTAAGAAGAAAACATGTTACATTAAAATTTTTAATAATAAAAAATACCCAATATTCAAAAGTAATATTCATAAAAATTAGATCATTATTACATGTTATCACGTAGAGCCTGCTATTAACGCACAACATTTCTGCCACGTAATCAACTAATGGGTAAGAGGTCTATTCTTTTTCAAACCTAAACCCGAAACACGTCAGAAGAATCATAGCCACGTAGTTTTCGTAACCCCAAGTCGGTCCACCCTAATTACTACGAGTATGTCAAAATCTAACAAAATATCGTCAATTTTAATGTCGACAATAGCTAAACCAAAGGTATAACAATAATTCTAATCATTTACAAGTCGTTGGGACATTTGGAGTGATCCAACTTTACAGACATAAGAAGGTGTGTTCAAAACGAAATGAGCCATGATACAACAGTAAGGCACATTGGCTTAATTTAATATCTCGAGGAATAAGAAAATACGTCACTTCCTAACAAAAATGTAGTAAATACAAACGCAATTGCATATTACTGTACGTGAGTATAGTTTTGTAATTGTAAATACTCAACCAGTATTTTCTGTTTTAATATAATCATTATCATACAAAGTCATTTATCATTTTTAGTATTAGTAATTCTAATAATGCGCTGGGTCGCATTCGTGTATAATCGAGGGTTATGAGTAAAAATCTTTTTAGTGACAACTAAGCCTTTGCTGTATTATTTTTTGGATTGATTAACATTTTTATATTTATGTTTTTGGTATTTTACACGTTGAATTTTTCGATATTCATATTCTTTGTCACCACGAAATATGTGTGTAATTGCTTTATCTCACATTCGCAAATCTTGAATCTAACAATATGAACCAGACACAGGAGTTTCATTGAGTTCCAAGCCAGTTTCTTCTTTAGTTGTGTCTCATGAGTTCAATCCCAAGAGAATGTTGCGGACACGCTCACAACACGTACAATAGACTTTCTGTTTAAGACAAAAGCGAGAACAACCGTTGTCCTGACAAAGAGTTAGTGGTATCAAATATTTAAACTCATGCATTTAGATTGGGACTGGTATATTATCGTTCTGTCGGCACGTTCGGTACTCTCGCTGACAATTGTTACTTTGCTCTCAAGAAAAATCAGTCACACCGATTAGCTCTAAACTTAACATTAATAATTAGTAATGAAGAGGTTGAAAGACTTAAAGACAAAATCGCGGGTTGGGTTTGTTTCGTTTATAGATGCATGTGTACTTTCACAATGAGTAAATCTATTAGAGGTAATGCTTCTTTTAAAGGTCTGATACAATAAGGGTATATACGTGGTTAAAATGTTATAAACAAAACAAGATACATACAATGTTTTCAGAATACGATTCAGAGTATGGCGGAGTCTCAGATCTACGATTTTTTTGACAACACATGGACATAAGCGGGTTTATACGATCAGGGTTTTAAAGTCCAAACAGTGTAATTTGTATACACAAAACAAGATACAATGTTTTCAGGAATACGATTCAGAGTATGCGGAGTCTCAGATCTACGTTTTTTTTTGACGTCATATGGACATAAGCAGATTTAAACGATCAGTGTTTTAAAGTCCAAACAGTGTAACTTGTATACACAAACAAGATACAATGTTTTCAGAACACGATTCAGAGTATGCGGAGTCTCAGGTTTGCGGTGTTTACGATGCCACCTGGGACATGAGCACATTTATATTCTCCTTGTTGTAAAGTCTCATGCTGTTGTAATTTGCATGTGTGGACGGCTAGAACATGGCAGGTCCAATTTACATACGTCACAACTAACCCCCGGTATACACTTAATTCGTAATATCTACCAGACTGATCGTCATTACACTATACAAATAATTAAATGAGTGGACTTGTCATAGGATACAGTAACTCGTGACTTTGTAATTAAAACAGATTCGTAAAAAGGTATATTAAAAACTGTAATTATATCGGTAAATATGTAAAGACTCTTCATTTTTCATTGTTTTTAAATAAATAAACTTATAGGTGGAAGTCTTATTTATAATATTTGAATTATATATTGAGGTCTAAAATATCAAAACATTAACAGTTATATAAATCATAACCCAACAAAATATTATAACAAAAAAGACCTTATTACTAAAAAATTTGTTTATCTAAAAAATACAAACTTTGTTCCAATTTAAATTGAAGAGTGACAACTCTTTTTAAAATATTCAATCAAAAGAAATATTCTTTTCATGACAATATGGCTATATAAACTTCCATCTACCTCTAACCTGTAGGTTTAACCTCAAAATGGTATAATTACTGTACAATGCGATATTTTTAACGTCCGTCAATTTTAGGATTTTGGTTTTATAGTTTCCATGGCCTTATAAAACTAAGAGAGGCGGTATCTAGCTTAATTGTATTTGAATTTTATTATACAAAATTGATAGATCCTGTTCCATAGAGATGCGCATCCTAGCAGGGTACTTTAAATCGCTCGGAATAATATGGGGCTGCGCTAAATTTTTAATTACGCGCATGAAGATGAAATCTATTTATATGACACTGAACGGTCATAATATATTTAAAAGGATTATGCAAACTGTGTTGCCTTAAGATGTGAAACTTCGGCTATTTTGGGGTATTATTAATACTAAACATCAAAAATTCAATTTTAGACAATATCAGTAGTTCGACCAACCGAAGGATGATGAAATGGAGGTATCAAAAGAGTTTAACAGGTTTTTTCAATTATCATTTATGATCAAACACAATTGTTCATCAGGAACACAACGAGACTTTATACAAGAGAGGGTCCAGTTTTTCTCGCAGGTTCTGTCACCAATCTTGTAGTTGTGGAGCTCGTGAATCCATCATTAGCTCATTCCAAATTATTATCTCAACTAAAAGATAAAAAATTGATTGCACATCTTTCCATACAGCACAAAACCTATCCCATTTACTGTATATTCAATGTAAGACCACCATGGATATCCACGATATACAATGTATATACAGCTGTATCTACAGAATATATACGGAATTTACAGATAATGTATATCCATTGTATATCCTGTTGACTTTTCTGTGGATATTCCAAAGTACACTGTATATACATTAGATCATCCGTGGATATTTGAAATGTCCACCAAAGTACACTGTATATACACTGGATCTTGTATGAATATTTATAAAATCCACCCGATTTATGCATATCCATTCATTGCATACTTATGATCAGTTTTATATCCACCAGATATTTTCTGTACATCCATTGAAATTTCCATAAATATATGAGATATACATTTATTAAAATAAAAATATCAACTATTTATAAATGTAATTTGCTTATATATTAGCCTACACGACCAGAATTTAACGAGGAGTTTGTGATGTCTACCTTTTATTTAAGATATGTTTTTAAAAGATGTCTGATCAAAAATACAAAATACAAAAAAATGCTCTTCCTTTTGGACTTGAACTAATTTATAGCTATGCAAAGTTAAGCGTATCTAGAAATATTACCTATATTATTTACCTATATAAAATAAGGTTAATGTACTGTATAGTGTAGACAGTAAAAATTTTATTCACCTTCATTGTCGTATACGCTAACTGAAGATTACATTTCAGTTTTTCTCAAAACAATCAAAAATTTTCCTGACTAACTACAAAAACGCACTTGTGCGAGATAAGAGTTAAAAATTACTTTTGGTCTGAGAAAAACAGAATGATAGCTAGTGAATAAGCCAAGAAGGCTGGTGTTCATTTCATTATTAGTTTACTAAATGAAGTACAACTTTTCTGTAAAAACGTTCGGACATAAACGTTATTTAGTATTAACGTGAACAAGTTCCAACATATGGCTTGAAGATCGCACAGTGAAGGGCTTACTCACCAATTTATGTGGGAGCATTGGCAACGAGCGAACCATACTGAGCGTTGAAATGTACATATGAATTAGAGTTTCATGCGGTTTGGATATAAATATTGTAAATCCTAAACGTATCATATAGAATTACATTTTATCTCTGAAGTAAATATTTCACTGTTGACTATATTTCTTCGTAATCTAACCTGGCCGTTTACCTAATCGGGTTTTTCTTAAATGTTATGCTTGCCTCTAATAACCATCAAAGAAAAACATAAGCAGAACGATTTACAAATTAAGTTATGACAGCTTTAACAACTTACTAATTTATTTTATATTATTCTAATAAATTGTAGAACATTCTTTTAAATTAAACACTTTCAGAAGTAAACTAATCTAGAGTGGCTAAAGTTACCAGTACCCTTGATTATGGATTCCTCAGAAGGATCTATAATGAAGGCCTGTACTTAAGCTTACTACTGGCTGTAGATAAACATAATTAGTACTCAAATAGAACAAATTGGCTATTGAAAGTGACGACTTTCTACTTTGAGACTTTTTAATATAAGACGGCCAGGAAAACCCGTTTTAATATTAAAAAAATACATTACCACCCCATAACTAATATTCAGCCAAACCACTGGTTTGGGGATTGATTTATATTTTATTGTTACTAACGTGCCTCTTAAAACCTCTCAGTTATGTTTAATTGCCAGATATGTTACTAATTTACATTCTCCACTGTCTCAAAATTGTAGAATTATTGAAATGTTTATAATGTTAGTTTATCTAAAGGCAAGACCAGATGTTGGTACTTTACCCGCTGACATTGAGGTTATGTTGTATATCGAGAAAATATTACTTAAGTTTACTATCAACTCAGAACCTGCGTCTGGCCGGAACATAACTCTAATGTTTCAGTTTAGATGTACTTAAGTTGGCACAACTGTGTAGTGGCAGGAACAGCTGTTAGTGATTTACCTCCTAGCAGATTGAGGTTATGTTTTATTGCGGGGAACTATAACTTCAGTTTACTGCCATACAGAAACTGCACGACAGTGGAGCGTAACTATAGTAGAAGTTATTACGTACAAAATAACAATTTATTTACACTTACACTGATCGGAAAAAGAAAATTAGAGCCATATGGTATTCTTATCTTAGATTTACATTTTGTGCATAGCTAAGGAATAAAATTACAACATTTAGTCATACAGTTAACTTCTAACCTTTATAAAAAATCATTCATATACGTTACTGAGAATAATACATCGCAAGAGAAATTATTATCTGTGTAGTTGCAAAGAAATTTACAATTAAACTTTACACCGTAAATCTCGGAGGACACCAGAAATATGTTTACAAAACTCTTTTCAACCGTAGACGACTCTCCTGTGATCTGATGAAGAAGCAAGGCAATTCATGCTAGAAAGGATTTATTGAAGACTACAATCCTGTGACATGGATTCATAGCGTAAACCCAGTGACCAGTACGTGTTGCGTACTCCCAGTTCATTCTTTGTGGGCATGTAGACTACTTTAAAATAAAGATCTGAAACTATTTTTAAGTATTAAACACAATACAGCGAACATGTGAATTATTTTTAGTTAATATCATTTTAATAAATGATTGGAAGTACTTGTGACATGAGTTAGGAGAAAATTTAGACTTTTCAAACAGCCCATTCTTATACTTTACTAACTACTTAAAAGTAGAAACATTTTTTTACAAACTAAAAGTATAAGGAATTGTAATACGCAACACGTAAATTTACTTCTAATAAAATGTTCCTTTATATTACTAATTTAACGCTTTAGTTTTCTGAGTTTTGCAAAAATATTTTTAATATTCGTATTCTTTAAAATATATTCAAAGTAATAATCACCGTGTTTAAATTGTGATACACGCACGCCCAAGTGCGCACAAATATACAGACATATCGATGTAAATCACGATTGCCGGGCACCCAAACGTTTGACTTTTCAATGGTAGCCTACTTCAAACCTGAAAAAGTGTCCACTCGCAAATATATTCAGAAGAGAACTACAAATTCTGCGGGAGGCGTTTGTTCTTTCCTGAGGAATGCACAGAGCAGAAGTCCCAGAGCGAATATTCTTTGAGTTTATTGTAGTTTAATATCAAAATACATAACTAAGACCAACTGTGCGCGAATGACTTGGTGGTACGGTTTCCTTGTCACATGCTAGGTACACAGGGGAAGCGATCTGTATTATGTTATTAATAGTGATGCAACTCGCATGTATCTTTGGCACAGTAGTTGTACAATAAATATTTAGCTCTGTGCAGTATAGAGAAAAGTGTCTTCTATTACAGATTAAATTTGAATCATGCAAAACAGTTGTTGTCAGTCGCTTAGTTGTACTTGCATGCCATTGACAACAGCGTAACGGTAGTAAAAATATAGAAATATCAATTAAGTAAAAGCTTTACATGATACGATAAAATTGTCTGTATTCTTTCTAATCGATATATCCCTGTAAAACGTGTACTAATAACTACTGTACGTCAGGCATTCATAGAGTGCTGTTCATCATCAGTTCAAGTTTCTCTTTGTTGAAGTAAAGTATAAATATTCTATTAACTTTGAGATTTTGTATTCCTTAATTATTCAAAGATTTCTGCAAACAATTATTTCAAATTAAATACAAGTTTTTTTTTTCTGACTAATGTTTGAGGGTATGATTTACTCTCCACTCTATAATAAGTTCCATTGCCTCCATTTATTTCGTCTACAGACTTGTCAA
Organism: Homalodisca vitripennis; assembly: GCF_021130785.1. Lineage (NCBI taxonomy): Eukaryota > Metazoa > Arthropoda > Insecta > Hemiptera > Cicadellidae > Homalodisca > Homalodisca vitripennis. The sequence continues at coordinate 53,109 of NW_025777423.1, read as the reverse complement.
CTACAGTAACATTAACAATATCAGCCAAGGTAACAACGTAAGAGTACCACACTCGGAAGTAAATATTGTACATACTAATTGACTGTTTCACGCCACTAGGCTGTTATGGGTTAAAGTAAGGTGTGTATTAATGTATATCATCAGTGTAACAGAGAAAACACTTGTTTTAAGTACTATTTAAGTAAGTATGTAATTTATTTACATAAATTACATACCCTCCCTAGTGGTGGCCCTAGTGTAGACCTCTATAATAGCACACCATATATAACATATATTTTTGTCAGGTGCCCTTCGGGCTCGTACTACCTACGGCCACCGCACCGTAAAAATAGTCTATCAAATAAACCCAGCAGTAGAGAAACCAAAATTTGTTTGCTTCGTAAGAAGTAAGCTATCATTTACCGTTTCTTTAGAACCAGTTAATGTACACATATGTGACAAAACACATTCTATCCTATATTTAGTAAATACAAGCCGTTGTTTATATAAATTACTGTACGATGTTACATTTGTTATCAGCATGTACCCATTTTTGACAAGTTGTAATCTCCAATAAGAATTTATATTTAATTAGAAGTATATTGCAATTATTGCAATGTATAGCTAAACAAACAGAATAGGTACTGCATGTAGTACCGCATATTAGCAAAGCTTACAACAGTAACCGCTAGAGTCGCAGGTGTTGTTGCTGCACCTGGTAATTGGCTCAACAAGCTTTAGCTTACAAATATTCACTATCCCTCCATGTTTCACTTTAGTACCGTCCAAATTAAGGCATCTGTCCAGCTCTTCATAATGCAACTCTACGAGTATGTTCAGGTTTGTACGTATCCCTTGTGCGGGTTTGGAAACAATGTGTCCCAAGTACGAGACACAGAAACACTCGTATTTTACTGTGCTGACGATTTCATGTCAAACGACTGACTGGGTAACCGAGCAGTTAGCAAACCGGCAACAAGCATTGGAAGTGGGATAATTGGCAGGAATGACAGCAGTATGATAAAATTGTATGTTTGACAGGGGTTTAAATTTGGTGTGTCTGTTTGAAATTTTCAACTAAGATTGATGATTGCTGTACGTTATATTATACGTATATAAAATATTTTATTGCATGAAACATATACAATAAAATATTTTATATACTTTTTATATGAGAAATACACAATACCAGTGGCTGAAATATGTCTAATATAATTATCTCCATGTGTCGTAGTGAATTCGAAATGTTACCATTACGTTGCTCTATACTGAGTGATAGAATAGAATAAAACCACTTCATTATTGATGCGAAATTAGGACCATATGGCCCTTTCTTACATTTAACCTCTTAGACAAAAAACAATCTTAATGGTAAAAAATCATGTGTACCTAACTAAAACTTACAAACACAATATTCCATTCTCTCTTCCATTCACAAAGTCAGGATTCAAATAGTAGACCCGCCGCCCGCCGCCCTCCACGATCATCCGGTCTAGGTATCTTCGTCTCAGCTCCGCCACAAACTGTTCTCGGCTCTCAATTTGCTTGACAGAATCTGTTAAGGAGTTCCATAACTTGCAGGCAGTAATGGTGAAGGATCGGTTATAGGTTGTGGTTCTGTGTACTGGAATTTTGAGACTTAGTGCACCAGACCGAGTTTTTCTTGGGCCACTCCCCGCCAAAAAGTAAGAGTTTTCAGATAAATATTTTGGTGAATCTGTATTAATAATAGAGTAAAACAATGGCAAAATTCAAATCGATCTTGAATCAATTTATTGTAGAATGTATAACTGAATAAAATATGGCGTATGGCGTAACATGATCCCTTCGACGTAAATCAAACAGAAAGCTAATGCAGTTTTGTGTTCTTTGCAGTTTATTGCTAAGGGCTACAGTTATGTCATTGATGACAGAACTGCAGTAGTTAAAGTAGGGAAACACAAGTGATTTTATCAACAGAAGTTTAAAGTGAAATGGTAAAAGTCCCTGCATTCTTTTCACTGTATGCACAACAGCGAACACCCTGTTAGAGGTGTACACCACTGCATCGGTCCATCCAAGTGTGTTGTTTATGATTAGTCCTAGACTTTTCACCCTTTCAACGTATGGTAAGAGTTTTCAGTCTACAGTTATTTTTGGTGTATTTTGTAGGTCAATGGAATTGGCAAGTCGTTCATGAAAAACAATCATGGGTTTGATTTTGTCCAGGTTCAGCTTAAGTAAGTACTCTGGCTTATGAAGGCTGTGTTCTTAATAAAGCTAGCCGATACCTTAACTGGAACATATTTTGCAAAAACCAAAAAATCTGATAACAGGAAGAACCGATGATCTGAAGAGTAATATCTCCTAGGAAAAATTCACTGAAAAAATATCTCTTTGAAGATAACCACGAGACCTACAGGTAGATAAGAATATCTATAACTAACTAGTGTGTCGTGTAAAAAATGAACTCATACACGCCCAAAGTGTCATAAGTAACAATAATCTCAACCTTATTGACTTAAAACAAAAACCTTTGATTGTTCCATTGGATTATTTATTTTTTTTCGTGCTGGACAGATTTAAGTCAACCGTAAGATTCTTATAAATAGTGGATGGTCTCGAGTAGCTCTTTTAAAAACATAAAAATGAAAAAAGGAGGTCTAAATAGAAATACTGTTGATATTTCGGAATGGAAATACACCGCAGAAGGGGATAGAGATATTGAGAAACGTATTACGCCACGTAATAGTGTCATAGAATGAAGGGGAAGGGTTCAAACAATTCTGAAATATTAAAAATGCTTATACTATCGTATCTGAATCTTAATCTAAGGTGTGCGTCTCAGTCTCCAAAAATTAGAGGAATTTAACCACACTTGTACTTGCTCGAGCACATATTAAACCTGTGTTTATTTATCCCAAACCTGAGAGAAATATTGCAGATTATTAGCGGTAAGGGCGGAGACCAGGAGTGTTGCTTCAAATCAGATTTCTTATTGAACCACTGGTTACTGGGATGGAGATTTATAGTAGAAGCCCACAACAAAAAAGTAAAATGAATAAAGAAGTCTTATCTGGCATAAGAACGCAATGTATAGTAAGTTTCTTAGGAAACTATCAGTATAAACAACGCAAAACATGTTGTAAAACAAAACGTCCTATGTGTATTGTGAAAATAGATAATACCTTGTGCTTGAAGATAATGGTTGATTAACATTTACTCTCTGTGAATTTAAAGAACAAATTTGTCACGTCTTAATTTACGTTGTCTCATTTTTTCAACAGGTAAAGACTAAAACAAATTAACTGAAAGGAAGTCTTTCGAAAACATATCTTTTGTTCTGATTCGGTAGATGATGAACTAAAATAAGTACTGAGAGAGCAAAGAGAGATTGCAGACTAACTATAATATGAAAAACTATAACATAATAAGTTCAGTTATCAGTTGCAAGTGTCTAGTGGAGATTTCTGCGTGATCTTTTGATAAATCTGATCCAAAGTGAAGATAAAATCTATCTGCTTGTCACAATATTCTAAATAGAGAACTATAGACTATACCGTAGCAAGGTGTTGGTTTATTTTTTATTATTGACTTTTATTTTCTTCAAACTAAATAATCAAATTGTAATAATTGAACGAAATAAAGTAGAACTATTTACTCGTATGTATTTGTTTTTAAAGCGTTGGGATAATGAATCGGAATACTTAAGATTGAAGAAATATTGTTATTATCAATGAAGTGTTATTAATTTAGAAGTTTATGACCTTCGACATGAAGTGTATAAGTATTGTATATTTATTGAAAACATGTTTTACCAGACTAAGTTCATTATAAGATACATAAGATATGTTTATACTGAGCCAAGTTTATTGGCTTAAGTTATCAACAATAGCTCCATTTTTCTCTTATACAAATTATATAAATCTTTATATGATAAGAACTCCTTTGTAATTGTATGTGACTTGAAACATTGTTCTATATTGAAACAGTGTTCTTTTTGAAATAATTGAAGGCTTGGGTCATTCGTTGCAAGGTATTGAACTATTTGTGGTAATACTTTAAAGTTAGAAGAAAGAAAGCCAAATACTCTAATATATTTAGCATCAATATACCTTTTATTATGTCTAGATGCCATCCAGAGCACAGCTAAGTCGGTAAATATGTAATTGTTATAAAAAATTTTTTGTCTCAGAAAATCTGTATCAGAAAAACACGCTCAAATATATTTTACCCAGATAACGAGAAGTACGCTACATTGATGCAAATGCGCACCAAGAGCACGAGGCTGCGAGATAGCTCAGGGGGGGGAGAGCTCTGTTTGGCGGACAGTCGTAAATATGAAAAACTTTTCACATATAATTTTGTTGTCTCGTGCAGCCGCCAGCTCATTTACAAATATATATTCCTATGGTCGTTATATCCAACGAGAGAAGTATTTGCATATTGTGAATTAAAATACTGAGAGTAGGAGTGCTCTATGTTTTATTGTTTTTATTTTTAATTGGCCAATTAATCCTTTGTACAAAAAATATGGTTCCTTAAACTATCCTTCTGAAACTATTTGGTTCTTCATCAAAATATCTAGTCAATTTTCGTTTAATATAAGTTTTAGTTTATATAATTTTTAATTAATACTTTAAGTAAATATTAATACTATACTACCTAATTTTAGTTTAACGTGATTTGGGCGTTGAGAAGACTTAAATTTGATCAGATTTGTTAGATATTAAAACGTTTTAAAACAAATAAGTCTACGTAATATATAAGTAATTACTTTTCTCTAACATCTTATTAACCCTTAATTAGTAGGGCTCTAAAAACTTCCGTTACTGGTAAGGCTTCGCCTGGGAGACTACAGTACTTTGAGATACAATTGTTATAGTTTTTACTAAAATTAGCTTTTATGTTAACTAACATGTAAATGTAACAGGTAAATGCACATAGGTTTATTATTTTACGTTAGATCGTGCTTTCCTCGCACAACTTCTTGATGCTTTCCACACATCGCTGATGGTTTTTTTAAGCTGCATACTTTTCATCCTTGCTGTTGGATGGCAGTTGGTCAAGCTACTGGTTCTTCTAATTGAAATCTCGCAATGATTGGCGAAGAGGTTTGCTCAAGTTAGGGATTTGGAAACGATGTTGCATCCAAGCCTGAATAAGCTCACAGCTTAGTTACTTTACAATTGGTCTTCTTGTAAGAGGACCTTCTCGTTTGGATACCCTGTTTGGATATATGTACATAGATTACATAGGATTTTGGAGTTAACCAAATTGATATTGATCATTACATAAAGATACAGAGAAGCCAGTGTGTTGTATTTCTGTTGATCGAAAATTTGTGTGGTGTGGTCAAACGAGTCAACCCGCTCCTCTGGTACAGTTTTACACTCAATACTTTTTTCTGGCCTGTTGCTTTTCTTGTAGATTGTAGATTCAAGAAAAACAAAGATTGGAAACATTTAATTTTTAAAGAACATTGTGATGACGTAATTAAAACGCATGAAGTATTATCTGTCACTAAAACGTTCAATGGATCATTAAGAATTCGTCAACAGGATTACACAATATAAACGTATAACTGTATAACTTAGGTTCACGGTAAGGGTTCGTCGGTACGACTACTCCACAGAACTCACTGCAAAAATAGCGGTAGCGCTAAGTTGGCACACTCAGAAATTTCAAAAAAACTAACTGTTGCTGCGGCTTATACAAACTAGGGTTTTGCGTCGTCCAAAAGTAATTATGATTAGAATAAATTCAATGTGATTGTGTTGCATCCATGGAAAGTGAATAAAATTTAATACCTTAAAATTAATCAAAAGTAGAACAATACTATATATTTAGTGTTTATTAAAGTTTCTTGTATAAGTGTTTACTCAAACTTACTTGTTCATCAAAAGTGTGTTTACTAGTTAATGGAAACAGTTATTAAAATAATTCAGTTTCTGTGGTGACATTTTAAGAGGGATATACCAGAAGTGTGAATGTGACGACAAAACAAACCGTATTTAATGTTTCCTGAAAATATTTAATATAATTAACTGAATATGTATAGTGACAGCACTAAAGGATGTGACATACAGAAGTAGATGTATGTATAATAAAGGAGAGACAGTTTTACTTTAAAAGCTTTCATGAATATTACCCGAGCATAACTCGCGGGAAGGCGCGCAGTGTAAAGGGTAAATGTAGCGAGTGAGGATTCACAGTTGATAACATTTCACCCTTTGATGTTCGCAGTTGTGTATGGCTGTAAATTGAATAGCGACTAAACAGATATTACAATCTGTTGTAGTGGAGATTTGGAGAGTACACTTGTATTGTTTAAACACATTGTACAATCATATAAGATTATAGTATGTGGTTAAAACATGAAGCCTGAGCAGAAACGCATCCCCACGCTCACAAAATTGTCACTTGTCATGTAGACTTTTATTATTCACTGCAATGAAACCCAACTTAATAGACATCATGTGGCAATTTTATATATATATATATATATATAATATATATATATATATATATATATATATACAGACTTTAACTTGTGCATCAAACAAATTTTCTCCACAGAAAAAATTAGTTCAGTGATGGTGTATGTCCACCGTAGTTTTTCTACAGTGCATCAAACAAATTTTCTCCATAGAAAAAATTAGTTCAGTGTTGGTGTATGTCTACCGTAGTTTTTCTACAGTAGTTTTCACGCTGAATTGTGAATAAAACAATGGTAATGTGTCGGGCTCATCAAGTCAAACCAATCAATAGCTCTTCAGTTAACCAGAATACTAACTCATACCAATTATTAGCCAGTCATTTCCCGTTAATCAACGGTAAACCATTACTACAGGCACTGGACAATACAATGCGGCCAAACGTGTTATGTGAGCCCTAATCCTAACTGTTCATTGTCATCATCAGTCTTGTGTTAGCCCCAGAATATTAACTCATACCCAATAATGACCAGTCAATTTCCCGTTAATCAACGGTAGAGCATCACTGCAATAACTGGACAATACAATACGGCCAAACGTGTTATGTGAGCCCTAATTCTAACTGTTCATTGTCATCATCAGTCTTGTGTTAGCCCCAGAATATTAACTCATACCCAATAATGGACTGTCTATTTCCTGTTAATCAACGGTAAACCATTACTGCAGTAACTGGACAATACAATATGGCCAAACGTGTTATGTGAGCCCTAATCCTAACTGTTCATTGTCATCATCAGTCTTGTGTTAGCCCCAGAATATTAACTCATACCCAATAATGGATAGTCTATTTCCTGTTAATCAACGGTAAACCATTACTGCAGTAACTGGACAATACAATATGGCCAAACGTGTTATGTGAGCCCTAATCCTAACTGTTCATTGTCATCATCAGTCTTGTGTTAGCCCCAGAATATTAACTCATACCCAATAATGGACTGTCTATTTCCTGTTAATCAACGGTAAACCATTACTGCAGTAACTGGACAATATAATACGGCCAAACGTGTTATGTGAGCCCTAATCCTACCTATTTATTGTCATTATCAGTCTTGTGTTGGCCCCAGAATACTAACTCATACCCAGTAATGGAATGCCTATTTCCCGTTAATCAACGGTAAACCATTACTGCAGTAACTGGACAATATAATACGGCCAAACGTGTTATGTGAGCCCTAATCCTAACTGTTTATTGTCATCATCAGTCTTGTGTTGGCCCCAGAGAGTGTTTTGTTAATAACTAACTCAGTATAATAATTTTGTTTTCTTTAAATTTTTAGTGACAAAAAATAATTGATTCGGAAAAAAATTCCTAAAAACATATCGATTTCCTGATAACTGCACACTGTTGCGTTTGTGGTGGTCTGAAGATGTCTTAGTTGTTTTATATAATATTTAATTCTGACTGTTTTTATTACAATGTTTTTTAAACTGTATACAGGGTGTCCATAAATTACAATATGACAGTCAGATTGTAAACTAAGTAAGATACGGCTATACTTTATATGATATTTATGACTTACTTTGACCTGAGGTATCAAATGGTGAAGTTTGATACAGCAATTTATGAACACCCTTTATATTAGGAATATTTTGCTAAATAAAGCACATTTAAATGGAATTATACTTCAACTGAAACTTTAGTCTGCGAGTGATATTTATCCAATTCGTGAGACCGAACGATCCAAAGACCCTTATGTTTTATTATGGAACACATTTTGCAGAGCCAACGACAACACCGGCGAATGTAACTCTATTATTTACTAGTTAAATTTAAAACTCACAATATTAGTGTTTTTCTTTCTCCATGGTTAACACTGTGTATTCAAGTAACAATAACATAAGTTCTCAAAGTAATTGCTCTCCTTAGGAACAAACGATTTCTGCAATAGTACAACTTTTACCGAATAAACATCACAATCAATATAAATTAAAACCAGCTTTGATAATAAAGTACGTACATAGTAACTAACAGTACTCGCATTAGATTGTTGTAACATTTATCACTATTATTGTATTATGATGACAGCAAACTTATAAAGGCTTTCAAACTAAGTTAAAAATGTTGCTTCTTTATGGTCTCTCATACGGACCTTATTACACTCCAACTCTCTGATTGTACGGAACTCTGGAATAAAGAACAATTTCACCTTCATGTTTATATTTATTTAACAAACACACACGCGACGGCTAACTAAACAATCAAGCAGGAAACCTCTAGGTCCACTCAGGAAAAATAAAACAACTGTATATTCTGTGCAATTTCAATTGTGTTTTCTCAAGTCATCTTTATCATGCTGTATGTTTATTGCAGCAAAATATATTGCATTACAAAATTGACCATATAATTACACTAACATACACTTTTATATGAACTTAACTTAAATTTATTATTCTTTATACTACTCAAGAGGTTAATGCCGGTTACTTAGGAAATTAACAAATAATGTAAAACTAAAACAAACCTTGGGTTATATACAGCAAGGTAAATCAGTGCAATCACAGTGATCCGGCTTGGTTTTGATTGGCTTGTGAGGCGTAGATTGTATAATCTACAATGTACGCGATTCCAGCAAACTACTTTAAAATAAACAAATATTAAACTAAAATATATTTGACAGAGTATAATTTTAAATAGAGAATTTAAATAGATGAAGTCACTTATGTATTTAAATTTATATTTAATAACGTCGTAGAATAGCCTTCATTCGGCAACTATGACGTAACAGTATGTTAATTGCATAACATAGTCATTGGAATCGTTATTTAAAGGTGTTGTAAGTTTTCCGGTTACATTGAAAACACGGCAAATATATATTTTCAGAAAGCTTAAACGCAATAAAATTATATACATTGTAATTTAAATTAAGATATACGTTGGTAACAATATATTTGAAAAGTATGTGGTAACCGATATTCTCCATATTTCTTTTACCTTTGGTGTTTATTCATCTCCTTCAACCACTAATACAACTTCATTTTATGAAAGTCCGTATGTTCTGAAAATGATATTAAAGATTTCTTTATGCTGGAGCTCATCTAAATTATACCTTGACATTCAGTGATTCTCGTCCATGACCCCCTCATCCCTACTTCCTTAAGTCGCACAGTACGTGCTCTTACATACGAGACATATTCACTTCGTAAATAAAAGGGTTTCACGGAACAATGTTTAATATCTCAAAAGTTTCAGTGGTATTTAATGAAAGCAAGTTGGATATAACTGATCACAAGTTAAGGATATAACGATGACAGGCAGTTACCAGTTTGACTTGTGTGTAACCACCAAACTTCCTGCAGTTAATGAACTGGTGAGCCTCCTAACTTCTAACTTTGGGTACATACAATTATGAGGAAGAAGAAAATTATGTGGTTTCCAAATCATTTCCAAGTTAAGAGTTAGTATTGTTGGGAAAGACCTGCTCTTTGGTTGTTGTAGTTTATACGCCTTCAAATTACGTTACAGTAAAAATGGCAGATGCAATAACAAATATTTCTCTGAAATTAAAGTTTTTGTAATTTTCCTTTTATAAAGTTATATTTATTAAAATATTTTAGAAAGAAACTTAATATAACAAATCTTACTTATGACTCCTCATTCCTTTCTTATGATAAAAAAACATTTTCTCTCCCTTTTACTGTTTCAAACCTTTAGATTGAAAAAGTTACATTTTGTGAGGACTTCTTTCTTGCTAGGAGCAATATAATTATGTTGTTACTTTATCTGGTTTTCAAGCTCTATGTTTTGAAATAAAAAAATTGGCTACGATACACAATGTCAACCAGTAAACAATAATATTATTTAGCAATTAAATTAATGCATAAAAATACTGAATATAAAATATAACTACTACACTGTTATCTATTATATCAATGAACTTTCATTAAAGATCAAGAGTATAGGAGGAGCCAGTAGTGTGATAGAACATAAACTAATAGTATTAGTTATGGCTGGCTGGACTTTACAGTGCACAACGTTATAGTATAATTATAGTAGTTTCCGCTGATAGCTAGAAAACTATACTAGAAGTTAATTGAAAAATTATAAGTATTGCTTTTTTGATCCCATGTTCCACTCAGCCCTTTGGCTTTACTAAGATGGTTCATGGGAATAATCTCGCCCCTTAGAGATTAATGCTTGCTCACCTAGGAAATATTCTTTATAATAAAAATTTATTTTTATTTTTGTACTTTTTATGATTATGAAACTGCTTCAGAGTATGCAGATGTTAAAAATTTAATTTAACTCAAAGAAAACAATGCAGGATCTCTTTCGGTAAAATTTACATATGGAATTCGCTTTATCCATCACAATGCAATCTGCTTAGGTTCTATTTCATGCTCTCTGTTCCAGAAGAACTGCGACAAGAAAGAAGCCTTATTATTGTTTGACTGTGAGTGGTGATACTGTAATATGTATCATCATTCTATGTCATAGTGATACAAATTCATTCATATATTTAAACTATTATAACTATTGTAATTTACCAAAGTACTACTATTTTTATTTGGCTTATCCCAGAGAACTATTTTGCTAGGAATTCCAGATATAGTTCACGATCTCGTTAACTGTAAAACGCGCCATGTAACTTAGCGAACCTCTTCACAGGACAATCTCTCAGCTCGATGTCCAGCGAATGTGCCTTAACCTTAATGTCCAAGATTTATGTGTTAGCATTAGTAATGTTGAACAGGAACTGGAACAGCTGCTGACTCAGCGAAAATAATTTTCTGGCGGTAGAATTATTTGTAGGAATCAAAATGATATATCTATGATATTGTGTATAATTTTTTAATTTTGTTAGACGTGAATTATTGGATATCGAGTAAAATATATCGGATTTGAAATATTATTATTGTTTTTAGTTCAAGGTCAACTCGATATATAAAAAATTATGATATTACATTAAATGTGTTGAGAGTCACCTTCCATTCAAGATATTATTTCACCTTTATTTGAATTAATTAGACAAAATTGAACAGTACTTTTTTCACTATCACATAATTTGGGTAGATTAATTTTATATATTTACATGAATAATTATTTATTATCGACTAGTAGTGTAGAGTCTCTACAATGGAAAGTTCACGTTTGAAGGAGTTACAATTTGAACTAATACTTCTCTTGATGAAGATACCGTACCAGTCCTAATGAGTGCTAGTCTCAGTGTGTGTCGTATAGTCTCTGTCCGAGGGTGTGTATTATATAATGATTTTCCGAATATGTGTTTCATAGAATGACTGTCCGAGGATGTGTTTCATAAAGTGATTCTCCAAGGGTCATGTACAACATTTAGATACTCCTTAGAATACAAAGTTCTTGACTACTTAGAGTCTCACCTATTGGTAGCTTGGGATTCATCAAAAGAGCTCGCCAAAGCTTAGTAGGATTAAAAAATAAGCAAAACTGTGGGTGTTTTGTAGGTTTAGATATTCTACCCATTCATCCCACCATTTCCCTCTTTTGCTTCCATTTATTTCATTGATTGAAAAATTAAAAAATACCCAAGCCAATGGTAAAGGAATAGGAACTAATATATCTAAGCCTTATAATATCCACAAAATATAAACACTGTAAAAGACATGCTGGGATGAAATTTGTATTACAAGAAACACTTAATCATTGATATTTTATAGCTTTCTTAAACTTTTATAAACGTAAAGAGGAATATTGTGTTTATTATCTATTATGCACTTATCAGTGGGGATAATGCAATCTTAGAGGACAGGTGTCATATGGAATTATACTCAAATACAAGTATGTGTATGTCACATTACCACAAACTGCTGTCATATTACTGTCATATTGTTAGGTTTATCGCATCTTAATGTTTCTCACATCACATCACATAGAACGTTTATCACAACTTAAAATTAAAATATTGTAGCTTCTTATTAATATTAATTACCTAACATAACCTTTTTGCACATTTAGGAATAAAAAAATCATATGTGTTTAAACACTCTATTAATAAATCCGAGATGTATACATCAATACAGTCTGTATAAGAAACTGGAACGAAGCTAAAATTTTTATTCTTACTAACTAATTATTTTCATTGTGAAATAATATAGAAAAACATATTATTTTAAGGAAATATGTTTATTTTTTTACAACATTATTTTTATGATATATAAATTCTAATTACTGTGCCAATTAAACCTTCAGATATTTAATGTATAGGTTTTATTGTAAAACTATGTAAACGCAGCAAAGTAGAGCCTCAACCTTCAAAATGTCATTGGAGGCATTTATTTGAGACAATCAGAACGAAGGCTAATGTGCGTATAGTTGTATTACGAAACCTTTTAAGTAAGAACAGTTGAATTTCGGACATTTACCAACATTACATGTTACAAAAAAGATAACACCCCGTTACAAGGGTTGAACCTTATGTTGAGGTTAGACCACATTGGGTACCAATATAAAAAAATAATTAACTGGAAACCCAACAATATTTATCAATCAAATCTTAATTAATAAAATTCCTACACACAACATGAAATTGAGGTCAAGGATCAAAATATGAGGCCGAAGGCGGGGCTGTCTTTTACCTTTTCCAATCAAGACCATCGCCTTCCTGTTTTCTTTGTTTCAGATGACGCGCCGCCATACCACAGGAAATGCTGACATTGATTTCCTTGACAGTGTTCCACCGTCGCTAGTTTGGGTGTCGTATTGTTTGTGATATAGCCTCCTATGCAGTGACATCGCTTGGGTTCATTCTCTCCAGACTGGAATTCATGCAGATAGTATACCAGTTACTATCTGGTAACTGGTAAATATTAAATTATATTTAATCATAGCTTAAATATAATTTTGAGTGGAAGTCCTTTGCAGCACTTCTTAGTTTTTAACAGTTTTATACATTAGGGCTTTTAACACATCAATAAGAGTGTGGGTTTCAATCCTCGAAACGTATTGTTGTAACATATAATGTTAGCCAATGTCGAAATTCCTACTAGTCTTTCAGATCATCCATTGTAAATAATAAACTTTTAAAACGAACCTATCAATTACTATTATATCGGTATGTATTACTAGTAATACTATTAAATATTATTAAAGTGCTTACTTTTCCAAACCTTAAAAAATATATCTTAGAGGTTATAATATTCAAACTGAAATTGATTAATAATTATCTGTCATATTATTATTATTACTATTATTAATTAAATCAAGACATATTAACTTTTTTACAAGAAGAGGGGGAACGTTTTTTCTCAAACCTGCATTTCAAGCTTATTGTCAAATTTTTTCTTTGCACAATTAAATCCAATCGAAGGGGAAAGGAAAAAAACTGCAAACCTGAAACCTATACTGCAAACTATCAAGGATGAGTTTCAAGGAACTGCTAAGACAAATAAAATAAACTGAGATAATATAAGCCAAGTAATTAAATACAGTACTATTGTTCCAACATACTCTGTTTAATGCTTCAGAATATTTTTCATTCACCCTTCAAGAGGAAACATCTCCATATTTCTTAAATAAATTGTGAAACGTACTTTCATATAAGTGTGGCACGTTATGCTAATTTGCAGGCATTCCAAACTTATTAGTTTTCTACGTTCTACTGCTCCATAATGTACTTTACATGATAAGGGAATCGTATAAAGAGGTAACAAGAACCGCAGTGTGAGATAATTCGTGTTAATGTCCATGGATACCATATAATCTTTCTCTTTTTTTTCTTAGGAAAACCTCTTTTCTCATCTAATTTTAAAACTCCTCTTGTATTATTACTCTAAAATATATCCTACATCCAACAGGGACATGAACTGAAACTCTGTCATTAATTATGACATTTAAAAATAAATTAATGACATGAGTCAGCTGTGGTCACTAAAAGAAATACAAACTCCTGCAGTTAGTCTTCTATCGCCGTTGTAGGGCGATTGCATAAGGTCCTGCATAAAAAAGAACCCATACAATATGCACATTTTATAGTACATTATCTAAAGTACAAAATTATTCCATCACTCTATCCAGTCTTGTTGCTCCAGATCATAAACATGTGATTGCCTAGGCAATCACATGTTTATGTGATTGCCTAGGCAAAAACATTGAAACCAAGGCAATAAAGGAGCGTCACTGAAAACCTTGATTTGAAGATACCAATATCCCGAAGAAACACAACAATGGTTATTTTAAGGAATCCTAATCTTTACTTACTATCCTGTTTTGTTGCGTCAGATGTATACTTTAAATTAAATCCAACAGATGCGTCGCACATAACCTAAAACTTGGATTCTTCTTAGTTCCATGAGACTGATGTTCACCCACATAAGAAAAACAAAACGTTTAACATCTAGACAAGTTTATGATGATATTAAGCACTCAAAACATGAGAAACAAGGGAAATGAGCCATATCAGAACACAGTTACAAAGTCACACATTTAATAGAATTGATAAAACTAAAACTTGCACAAGTTTAGTACTATTATCGAAGTAATAAAATAACCCTTATAAATAATAGAAAAGGAAAACAACTTCAACAAATAATATAGATTACATAATACAAAAACTAACAGCCTGTGCTATGAAACAACATAGACAGATGACTGATTGAGAATATATCGGCCAATATTATACAGCTTAATCCCCTGCACTCAGATTTAAAGGAGATGGCCATCTTTGGTTCTGACAGTTTTGGATTAAAATCTGTTAGCTGAAGATGAATTGTTACATACACATTTTTAAAATGTTATAGCAAAATCTTTTTAAATTACGAACAACTGAGTTACACTAGATCTGAGATAAACATAATAACAGACATCCGCTGACTAACGTGTACGATAACATTGCAGTACACTATTGACGCAATTATTACAGTATTAGCACAAATAAACAGTACTGAATTGGTAATATTTTATTATGGTAAACACAATAACATTACATATAGATTTTACCAATAAATACAAGTTAAAGGAAGCAAAATCGGTTAAACTCGGCTATTAACATGTTCAATATGACCTTTTTCCTGAGTTTTGTTGACTTCAAAAACGTATGGTCCTTCTATACCCCTCCCAGACACAGCTCTTAAAAAGATAGGATGGGTTTTGTTGTTGGTCTGACTTTAACTTTGGTTTATTTAATTTTGTTCCTTTAGAACGCATAAATTTATATTGTAGAATTTACAACTGAACACAGAGTGGTTATTAAATTTCTAAAGGCTGTGTTTATATGGGGAGATGGATGAGTTGTAGTTGTAGGCAGAAAAGTTTTAGTAGTAGAGATTAGTCTCCTAGCCAGTTATGTTTCTGCCATTGTAACTCAAAAGTACTGTTGCTCGGAGTAAATATATCGTATTTATGTTATTATTAATTTTATTTAAATTCATGTGAAATTAATCACATATTGCGAATCCAAAGTGACGTTAGTCTTATTACTAACATCAATACTTAAATAGAGTTTATGAATGCTAATGACGTAACGTTTTTGTAAAAATAACAATAAGTAAAAGAAATATTCGGTTCACAATGAACGACTGAGACGTAATCGTTACAATACTAAATACTCAAAGAGAAAGGAAAACTGAAATTGATTACAGTTAGCGCTAAAACATTAAGAAACTTTTTGTGGTCTTTGACGAGATCAAGTCAGATAGTTAACAGCAAGAGTTAAGAGTTTAATGATGACGGGCACTTCTCAATTGTGTTCAGCTTCCACCAACTTCCCCAACTTAATAAAGTTTTAACCATTGAATTGCTAACTTTGGAGAGAAAAACCACGTTTCAACCAACCAAATCCGAGGGATGACTGGATTACACAAATTGATACTTTGATTGATATAATCTGAATAGTGTATACAAATAATAAAAGTAAAGACCGAGATAGATTGAAGGGTTGAAAAGAAGAATTCTATTTCTGATTATAAAACGGCTTAAAACGCTTCAGCCGTAAGGGTTTTGAACCTCACAATTATTTCGAAAGTATTCTGGTTCTTTCTTTAAATAGTGACCTGACATATGCTGAAAAAAACACAAATTAATTCAATGTGTATTTTTTATTTTTAAAAAGCATATCTTTCAATGTTACATGTCCTATGGGCCACCCTACCATCAACCACTAGGGAAATTTATTCATACATTAAAAGTCACATGGACAGGTGTACCAGAATTATCAACATTTAAGTATAATGTTAATAAATAGCAGACTTTAATTACTTTAATAATCAAGAGAATGTATTTACATGATAATGAACTAGAATAATGTTTAGAATAGATATATACTGTTGTGGGTTAATCCAATTTAGATACTGGATGTCGAAACACACTACAAGGTACAGCTGGCTGGGCTGCTGGGTATGATAGGCAGCTGATTTTTTCCTTTAAAATGTAACTGTATTCTGGCTACGAATCCATAGAAGACTAAATATACTAAACAAAAACCAACGACTCTCCACTTCACTTCACTTCCCAACCTACTACACTACTTTTCACCGACCTAAATAAAACCACACACTCAACAATTCCCCACGACCCAACGCAAACCCCTCTTGGGGCTGGACGTACTGATGATCAGTAGCCATTCTGCTTGTTGCAGAGACGCTACCACAGAAGGGACAAGAGTCCCGGCCTACCCGCTACTTGCCTGCCTACGAATCCATACTGGATGTTGCAGGTAAATAACAATAATCGATTGTAATATAATATTCTTAAATAAGTATAGCTCAATATATTGACATATTGTAAAATTTTCGTTAGCAACAAAAATTATTTTTTGGGAAGTGCTAAATTTAGTAGTATCCTGTAATTTACGAAAGGATTGTACTATAACTTGTAAGTGCAAACTCTTTGCTTGTAGTTTACTTTCAAATATAGGTTAAGATATGAACTAAAGAAAGATTGAATCGGAGGAAAATAGTGTTCTCAGTCAAGCATAAACATGAAACATGTTCATACAATTCAATCCCAGATGCCAGGATTACCAACAAAACTTATGGTAAAAATCTGGTGGAAATATACATAAAGATATATATATTTGCCAGTGAATTATTCCATGGAAACATTGATGTACATAATACATGATCTAACCAATTAGTACATTTTTAAATAGTTAAAAGTATTACTTACTCTTTGATTTTATTACCTCCAATATTTTTGTATTGATAAAAATATGAATCAAAACAAAGACTGCATATGTCTGCCAACTCCTTCTCCTCTTTCCTATCAACATTTTTTTCCAATATGGAATTTTTTTAATACCGAGGATCAGTTATTGTTTATTTGTTAGATTTTATGCATTTTTAACTGTAAAGTACCAGTTCTTGAACTTTAGTATCCTATATTGTACAACATATAATGATGACGTATGCCAAAATCATGTACCACTAAAACATTATTTATTTTGATTTTACTTGTAGTAAATAAATATATTATATGTGCAGGCTGCTCAAGAATCTAGGGAGACTCGTAGTTTGGGATATGGTAATTGTGTCTAATTTAAAATACATACCAATAGACAGAAGCTAATAAAACAGACTACGGTGTTAAGATTTGTTCGCGTATTTAAACATATTCGAAAATATTTCCAAACATGTTTCTACATTCCATATAAATTGCATTGTTTAAACCGTACCATGAAATTCACAAAGGAAAATAACGGTAAGCGAACCGGTGCCACTAATGAACGTTCACAATGATACTTTGTTATATATTCACAGTTTGATGGTATTGACCCCAAAATTCCTTTCCAAGATAAGGGCAGACGAGCTTTGGCTGCAGTTAACAACTCGAGGATTCGCCAGTTTATTGAGTTCAATGAAGTTTAGCGGTTGAACAAAGTTAAGTTGGTAACTGTCTGTCATCATTACGCCCTTAACTTGTGATCCCAACTAAGGACTTGGTATCTTCAAAGACCGCTGAAAATGTTTTGAGCTTTGACGACGATGAATTTCTACCAGTGAACTTCTTTCTAGTATACTTGCAATGTTTCATCACTTTCATGACTTACTAATAAGCGTCTTTATCGACTAAAAACAAATGAACTTGTTGTTCCTTACTTTATTATAATAAACTGGGAGTAACCCTCTTATTCTAACTGGTGTTCACCGCTATGGTTACTACCAACTCAAAATATCTTTTAAATTATTTCCGACAGTAAAATATAATTAAAGCTGTCATTTATATATTCCCAACTGTGTAAAACCAAGTTCTCTATAGAGATTTAATAATAAGAACTCTTTTTCTGTGAAAAAAGAAACCTTTAAGTATCATTCCAAGAAAACCAAAATATATAATGTGGTTACGATTGACACAATAATACAAAAAGCAAACCAGCATTCTTTAAATATTATTGTTAGTGATTCTTCAACATATATTACTGAAGTGTTTTAAAAATATATTTAAGATCAAAATAATTAGATTTTTGTTTGATTGGACTCTTACAATTTGATTTTGATGTCAAAAAGAGTTTTTATATATTTAGGTATATTAAAAAGCACGCATGCAATGATTGTGTAGAAACCAATATTTTCTGCTTTAAAGTTTCGGCTCAGCAACCCTTTCTAACACTTAACTTGGATTTCAGATCATAATGGAGATGGTTTACTATTAGATTGAGATTTATTATTACAAACCCAGTACAACAGGCAGGAGAGATATCTCAGTAACAGTCGACACACGCTGTGCCGCACTGCACATGACTTCTGTTTGTTCTAAGGATAAACAGCAAACAAAGAGGCCAACGTTTGGACAGCAAACAATGTTTGTGTTCTGGCTATAGAGAGACGACACTGCGGTCACCTGAGTGTGCGCGTGTGCTTGTACTGTACACATCTGTTTATGTGATCTTGTGATGACATCTTCAAACTTTGAAACGTTTCATGGGTTATCAGACAAAAATCTTTAGGTTAAACTCAACATTTTGGTGTGTTAAAGATTTAATTAGTACATTTAAAAACAAAATTTAAAAGCCTATATACAGAATACAGTACTATGCAGTACCCCAGCCCTCAGGGGCGGTCTTACTTTCGAGGCCGTACGGGTAGTGGCGATCCCGAGGTACCCTAGCTAATGCTCCAGATCCCTTCTCTTCTTGTTCTGGAGGCCTATGGCTGGCACACTTTTCTATGTGTCAGCCTATCTCTCTTCTTCACTCTCTTCTATCTGAGGTAAACTTCCTCAACCCTTCGATTTAGTTTTCCTTTCATTTCTCCCACTAGGGGCCAAGCCACGGTGGAACAGCGTAGGCCAGGGCTGAATGGCTGGTGGCAAACCAGTCTTTACTATGCGGACTCTGGACACCGGGGACCCTCCAGTTTAAAAAAAGCTTACCCAGGCATGCGGGGCTCTGTCTGGGTCGACCCTCCATTCCCTAGCTACTCGTGGGAACAACATGAAGAAAAACAGAAACAAAAACCAAAACCAACCAACCCTTGAAACAGTTCCTGAAGCTGTTTCTAACCTACCTCTTCCTGCTGAGGTAGCTCCTGAAGCTACCTCGCACATACCATCACCTGGCAACACAACTCAAGAGGTTGTTATGCCAACATCCCTACCTTCTCCTCAACAAAGTGCCTTAGGAACACAGGAGGTTCCATTGCACACTGAAGCTCCCATACATGGCAAGGCTTTATCTGAGGAAGGTAGTACAAGCGCTGAGGAAGTAAAATCCCTTCAAGATATAGAAGATCAACTCCTCAACAGCCCAAGCACTCCCATGTCTACAGGTACGCTGGATGATGCCACAAAGCAACTCGGCAACCTCAGAATGAAGAGGCCTAATCTCACCACTGCTCAAAGAAGAGAAGCACTAAAGGCTAAACTTCTTGAAAAGGGTGAAGCTTTTGACCCTTCCAAGTGGAGAAGGGGGAAAGAGAAGAAAAAGAATCCAGAACGGCAGGAGGTCTCAACTCCGGGCCCAACTGCGGGTACCAAGGCGGGGGAGGGGTCGGCCAAACGCCCCAGAGGCACCTTGGTCACTCCACCCTCCGCTGAGGGGCCCGCAAAGAAGGCTAGGAGGGAAACCCAAAATCCCGAAGCCCACGATCCCGAGGCCTCTGGTAGCACACCCAAGGCTACCTACAGAGAGGTCGCAGCGATCAAAATGGCCATAGCCCTCGAAGGCTACCCGGAGGCGAAGCTTAGTGCAGAGCAAGGAGAAGCCATCGAGGACGCAATTATGGAAGAAATCCAACCCCTGGAGGATGGTTCCGTTCCATCGTTTGCGGGCACCTATCTAGAGAAAGGTGTTTTAATTGCTTCATGCATCAACGAGCACACCAAACGTTGTCTGGAAGAAGTTATTCAAAGAATAAAACCTCTGGGAGATGACATCTCTCTGAGAGTGGGTCTGCGTAAGGACATCTTGAGGTCCACTAGGGTGTTTTTCAGAGCTCACTCGAAGCTTCTGAAGAAGACACCTGAAAAGGTACTTGAAATGTTCAAAAAGCAGAATCCCAACCTAAATGTAAACGAGTGGAAAATCCTTCCATCCAAGCCAGATCCGAAAGGTTACGGATTCGTCTGTTTCCTGGACGAGGTCTGCTACAAGGCTGTGAAGGCTTCCAACTGTAGAGCCAACCTAGGACTCTGGCAGGTCTCAATTGTCTCCTCGACAGTCAAGGACAATGCCACGAGTTCTACAAATCAACCTCCAACACAGTAGGGCTGCCTCGGCAGCCTTCTGCCAGTTCTTCCTCCAGGAGGGATTTCATCTGGCATTGATTCAAGAACCATGGCTTCACCAAGGGAGAGTGGCGGGCCTAAATCAAACCAAAGGTAAGTTAATTTACTGTACCTCTCTAAGGAATGTCAGGACCTGCATCCTGTTGAAGAGAGGCTTGGATTTTCTAACCCTCAACGAATTCTGCTCCAGAGATCTCACTGTGGGCACACTGACCTGGAAGAATGGAGGCATAGTGCAGAGCACAATTGTAGGCTCCGTATACTTGCCATATGATGCCAGGGAACTCCCTCCATCAAGAGACCTAGAGCTCCTGGTGGAAGAAGCACAAGCCAGACGTCAACAACTTCTTCTAGGTTGTGACGCCAACGCCCATCACTCTGCTGGATGGGGCAGCACCAACACTAACCCCAGAGGTGAGGCACTTTTACAATTTCTTCTAAGTAGGGACCTATTTATATGTAATAAAGGTAACCGCCCTACGTTCGCAACACGAATTAGACAAGAAGTTATTGATATAACAATCTGCACACAAGGTATACTTGGAATGGTTGATAAGTGGCACGTAAGCGAAGAGGCCTCATTATCGGATCACAGGTATATCCGCTTCAACTTGCAAGATGAGGCTGCAGAGGTCCTCTATCGCAATCCCAGGAGGACTGACAGGTTGGGATATAAGTCTGACCTTCAGTCACAGTTGGGATCGGTAGGCGGAAGGGTGCGATGCTTCACAGACATAGATCAGATAGCTTCTGACCTGCAGAATGCTATAATCAATAGCTTCCACGACAATCGTCCATTGCGACGGGGGAAGAGTCGAACCAATACTAAGTGGTGGACTGCGGACCTCGCTCGCAAAAGGGCTAATGTCAGGAAGCTGTACAATCAATGCAAAAGGAGCCGTATCTGGGAGTCATATCATAGAGCTCTAACAGAATACAGCTTAGCAATTAAAAAGGCAAAACAAAGTTCCTGGAGGCAGTTTACACAGAAGGTAAATGAGTTAAGCGCGGCAGCTAGACTGCAACGTTTACTAGTCTCAGGTCCAACCGGTCACTTGGGATCATTAAGGTCCCAGGGAGGTCAACACACTTCCGGGTCTAGTGATAGCCTCAAACTTCTCCTTGAGACTCACTTCCCTGATTGTATCTTTGAGAATGACGACACTGGAACGTCTGGTAACCATGAGGCAGGCTCACGGCCAAGAGCTTATCGTGGTGGCTGGGCCATTGCCAGAAGGATTGTCACTCTCTCTAAAACCAAATGGGCAATTTCTAAATTTGCCCCTTTCAAATCTGCAGGAGGGGATGGAATCTTTCCGGCCCTGCTTCAACAAGGGCCGGAGAATCTCCTTACCCTTCTATGTGAACTATTCAGGGCGAGCCTAGCTTATGGGTACATACCACAAGTCTGGCGTCTCAACAGGGTGGTCTTCATCCCTAAAAAAGGGAGAGCGGACTATTCTGTCCCTAAATCTTTTCGTCCCATCAGTTTATCTTCGTTTCTACTGAAAACATTAGAAAGACTGGTGGAGAGGCACCTGAGAAAGGGAGTTCTCTCAAACACTCCCTTCATCGCAACCAACATGCATACCAGCAAGGTAAATCCTGTGAATCAGCACTGCACCAACTAGTCAGTAGGATTGAGGATAGCCTGTGCGCCAAGGAATTGGCATTGTGCACCTTCATAGACATTGAAGGAGCTTTTGACAATGCTAAATTCACTGCGATGGTAAGTGGAGCACAGCGACGTGGCCTCGAGCCAGCTCTGTGCCGGTGGCTTAGGTCCATGCTGTGCTCCAGACGGATCAGGGCCGATCTCAATGAAGAATCGCTTGTGATCGCACCTACAAGGGGATGTCCTCAAGGAGGCATCCTGTCACCTCTACTGTGGAATCTAGTAGTAGATGGTCTACTTGAGGACCTTACTAACAATGGAATCTATGTCCAAGGATATGCAGACGACATAGTCCTTATGGTACAGGGAAAATATACAAATGTTGTTGTTGATATCATGAATACCAACCTTCAACATGTACACAACTGGTGTCAGGGAGAGGGACTGAAAGTAAATCCCTCTAAGACAGTAGTTGTACCATTCACTAGGAAAAAGAACCTAGAGTCTCTTTCTAGGCTGAAACTCGCATCCACACAGCTTGAGTGGTCAAAGACAGTTAAATATTTAGGACTGACTCTAGACCATAAGCTTACGTGGAATGATCATCTTAACAATATCCTGCACAAATCAAAGTGGGCGCTCATGACGTCCAGGAGACTTGCAGGAATCTCATGGGGCGTAAAACCCCATATAGCACTATGGCTTTACAAAGCAGTTGTAAGGCCTCAAATCACTTATGGTTCATTAGTCTGGTGGACAAAGGTGAATCAGGTAACTGCCAAAGCCAAGCTTGAAAGCTTGCAAAGGCTTGGCACAATCTTTGCAACCGGAGCATTCAGGAGCAGTCCCTCAGCGACCCTCGAGGTGGCTTTAGGACTTCTACCTCTTTATGTCCATATAAAAGCTGAAGCGCGTAAGTCAGCTTATCGGCTGATGGTTGCTGGCTTGTGGAGGAATGGCGCGTCTAACGCGAGCCATGGTGCCATCACTGAAGCTGTAAACCCAAGCGCTATTCTCGAAATGGTCTCCGACATAATGAGAACGGAGTTCGTATTCAATAAGCCATTCTCTGTTGACTTCTACTCCAGAGATGAGTGGAAATCGCAAGATAACATCCCAACAATAAGAAAGAGCTTTGTCTGGTACACGGATGGCTCGCTTATTAAGGGAAGAACTGGATATGGAGTGTTTAGTCAATCCCCTAGAACTGCCCTTTGCGGCAGTTTGGGTCGGAACTGCTCCATATTCCAAGCCGAAATCTATGGTATCCTAGCCTGTGCCAACCTAGGCCTCACCAGAGGGTATCAGGGAATGAACATCTGTATAATGTCAGACAGTCAGGCAGCTCTTAAAGCTCTTGACTCCAACAGCATTTCATCCAGGCTTGTGTGGGAGTGCTTTAACACTCTCTGCAAGCTTGGATCACGCAACTTTGTGCGTCTTGGTTGGGTACCGGGCCACACAGGCATAGGTGGCAACGAATACGCCGACAGGCTTGCCAAAAGCGGAGCAAGCATGCCATACACCGGTCCAGAACCGAGTTGTGGTATAAGCAAGTCAGCCGCTTACCAAAGTATAAACAAATGGTCTAGGAAGACACACCGCTTGCGGTGGCAGAGTCACCAAGGACAAGCACTCGGCAAAAGACTGCTCACTGATTCTAGCTCCGGCTTCACCAGATGGCTGATGGGGCTGGGCAGGGATCGGGTTAAGCAAGTGATTGCCTTGATCACTGGACACGGCCACTTCAGGAAACACCTAAACACTCTAGGTTTACGAAATGAGGACTCGGAGTGTAGACTCTGCAATAAGTCTGAAGAGACTGCAAAACACATAATACTGGACTGTGAGAGACTGGGAGCAAGGAGAAGGGCTCTTTTCGGTGATAAACAACCAGGCGACGAACCAGATGCTAGTATCGGGGAAAAGCGTCTTAGCCTAATTAAGGGCACAAAGATAGGCTTACCCCTCTAACATCAAAGGGGCACACAATAAGCTCAGGTTGACGTGTGAGGATCTGTGAATCCACCCCAATACCCTAAAGCAAAAAAAAAATGCAGTACCCTTAAGACATACATATTTTTGTTTGTTACAACAAAGAATTTGCTGGGAAACCTCATGAAAATGTGCATTGTTACCTTTTACTATTTATACAAAGCTCTAAAAACTATTTATATGTAATTGTTACTGTTACATATTACACTATAACGCTACGCTACTAATTCTTATATATTATAATACTCTCTTAAAAAGATATAATTGTTTATCAAAATACTTTTCAAAAGAATAAATATTAATGGTTTCTATAAATAATCACTAAGCCGCGTCGTTTAGTTTGTGTCATGATAAAAATTTAAGAATGATATGGAAGTTATGTTATGTTACAAACGTGGCAATGGTAGGAACGTGACAATGTGACGGTAATATGAAAGTCGTATGGGATAATGTGACATGTGACGGTAATTTTACGCAATATCTCTTTGCTAATGTTGCGTCATTCCTCGCTAAACCGTGATTTAACAGCATCACTCGTTCATTGGAGAAATACGTTAGGGTAGTTATTAGTAAACATTTATTTTAAGTTTAAATATTGTGTTGTAAATAAAAATGCGCAAAGTTAATTAACTGTCTATTATGTAAAGTCGCATATTGAAAAGTATAAAACAAAATAAATTTGTTTCGAGTTCAAAATTATCCATATGTAGTTCTCAGTAATTTCCCATAGGGATAGTGAACAACATCAAAAACTGAGTACTTTTTTTGTAATACATATTGATTAATACCTACATAGTTAGTACCTACAGCACATAAATGATACCTCGTTTTACAATTTCATTAGCAATCAAATACTCCGTGTGCTATTTTTAAGTAGCTCATCTAAATTGGCTCACTCCCGGTTTAAGTGAAATTATTTTCGGTATGTGGTAATTAGATTTCGTCTCGCCCTCAAGCGACTGAGTTTGTAAGTACTAATTGTGCTTAAATATAATTGGTACAAAACCAAAATCCTCCAGTAAATAGTAAAACCGTCTGATCTACAACTATGAAACTTTGAGGCGAAGTGGTTCTGCTCGAAAATTGTTTACCCTTCTGTTAAGCATCCCTCCTCATGTTGTTTTATGACCTTAGTTTAGTTATAGAATTATGGGATATTGACCTATCGTACTGTGGAACAATCCAGTTAATTAAAAAAATATTCTTTTATTTTTTACTTTTCACATCAAAAACCAAAAACTGAGTTCCCTGAGATACCGGAAGATGCGTGGATGGTGAAAAACAAAACGACAGACCGCACATCCAAAATGTCATCTACAAAATCCTGGCTGAAACAGACTCCACACCAACCAGTCTTAATCCGATTCATTTATTAACGTAAAATAACAAAATAACTTATCTATAGGGCTTTATATAAGTTCTCCCTATAAAAACAATGTTAAACCTCATGCAGTTGATCTTATTTCTGATAGTAGCGTTAAGGGAGATGTCTCATTAAAAAATATAATTAATAGCATTTTATCCCATATTTTTATGGGCTATTCAGAAAATATTTCTAACTTTGTTGTACTCCATAGTTTAAATAATATTATAAAAGTACACACTTTTACAAATAAACTAAAAAGTGTTTAGATTTACATTTATTATAGGAATATAATTACTAAATAAAAATAATATTATACCAATTAGTTCTATGTGGTATACTGAATTCTATTCATTTACAAACAATTATCACAAGGAAAAGGAAAGTTCAATTATATGATCTAAGACACAATTCCTTCATGTTGTTTTCTTCCATTGTTACCGGAAGATATTAGAACATTAATTACCGACTCTACCTGTAGACAGGTTTATAGCAAAGAGTAAATTTTTTGCAGATCTCATTGTTTATATATCAAAGTTTCATTGAATTCAATGGTTTTAGTGCAAAGTTTTCATATATTTTTACGCTACATTTACCAACTTGTCGTTCTAATAGCACCAGTTTCTTATTTCATGTATATTATTACGGTTAGTTTTATGTTTGTTAGTGGTTTTGCTCGCACCATATGATTCGCGTTACACTATTTATATGACAATTAGCTTATTTCAACCTATCAAGCTAAAGTAAAAACATATATTTTTAACCCTCGTATTACAATACATACAATGCGTACCATATGTTACATAAAAAACTCCACTATATCAAAATAAATCATTTTTAAAAAATGTTCATTTCTATTGTTTGTTTATAAACTTTAAGAAAAAATACAGAAGAAGGGCTATAGTTCGTAATTGTACCAATTTTCAGAAAATACAAAACCTGATATAGTTTTTAGCTTTAAAATTGTTATATTACACATTTATTATATTATGTAGAATAATACAAAAAGTGCAGGTAGAGATGTAATAAAGGTACATAACAATGAATTTTAGTATATTTCATATAATTCTTATTGTCAAAATATAAATACAGAAAAACACCATGTTTTATATATTTTTTGAAAAGAATTTCTAATTGTTACTGACACTTAACATTTTTCCACATTTGTATGCTATTACATCTTAGTGAACAGGCTAGTCAAAATGAGAAGTACGGTATCGACCTACAGTAAAAAAGATACTTATAACTAAAATTTCTGTAAACTGATTATTATTTGTACAAAAATCTGTTAACAGGAATTATAGCACTAATCACTAAACAAAACCACAACACGAAAATTATGATACTATACATTAAATTATCGAATAAACACAATGCAATTAAAGTAAACAACCAACCTACCAAATAACTGACTTACAAAACGAAATCATATTTCAACAGGTAATGACGTCATAGTATGAAAGAGTAAAATAAAAAAAAATATAGAGCTGACGCTGGATATCTGGGAATGAGGGTCAGCATTTGTTCTCTAGGCAGATAACTGTTGATTACCACAACATAATGGGTTTGTGTCAAAACATTGTCTGTCTTGACTAATATATCAAATTCTACAAAAACTAGCTTAATTGCTAATATTAAAATTACAATTTATCTATAAAGAACAATATCGTTACTTGAAATACCGAAAATCTATTGTCTCTGTTTATTTTAAGACCAAAATAAACCCATATAACATAGTCCATCAAGGAATTGTGTGAAATCTTCCCATCCAAAAGATAAAACAACTTACAAAGTTTTAAATATCATGTTAATGTTTAAATACACTTCACTGATTAAAGGATCGGAACAAAAATGAACAATCGATTGTATAGATGTATTGAAACCATAACATTGGGCCCAATGGTGTAGTTCGAGGTTAGTTGATATTTTTATAACTGATAATAAATTAGTTTAACGAATTTCCAGTTTGTAAGATGTATGCTGCTAATAATATTTTAGTTTATATACTTGCCCATCAGACTCTACTGAGATAAAATTTGGCTTTTGTCACTTAAAGCTATTCGGGAGAAAACTTTAACGGAATTTAATTACAGGTAATTTTGATAAACAAGTTTTCTATAACCAGTGAGGTATTTTCAATAATAAACTTCCAAGCGACCTCTGCTATCACAGGCAGCTTTACAAAGTTCTACTTGGAGGAGTAAATACTTTACATGAACTAATGAAACTCAGATTAATAACAACATTCCGTTCATTGCTGGTGGTTGTTGAAGCACAGCGACCTCTCGCCATCTTTCTTTGATGATAGAGTGCTCTCCAAACAGGGAGGCTCATCTCTCCTTCCTTCCCACCCTTCCCTTTCAGCATTTTCTTCCCTCCACTTTTATCTCTATTAATATGATTCACCTTTACATTTTCGCCTTGTATGTTCGATAAACTTTTCTCGGTAGAGAATTTGAGTTGAGTATCGAAGAAATAACCTGGTCTCACTAAAAATATGTGTCTACATTATTATAGATAGTACGCAAAAATGCATTAATAACATTATTTTAACTATCGAAAAACTTAGTTGCAACTGTATGTATGCAGTTATTATCCTTAGAGTTTCGGAGTTTTTTAGAGTTATTAGAGTTTTCGAATGATCTTGTTTTGAATCAGTGTGAAATCTTATTGTAGTTCTATCATAATATATTCTACTCTGATTTGAATTAAACAATAACTATTCAAAGTTGCGTCAAAAAATTATCTGTAAATTTAAAATTGTGTAGTACAAGGTCTAAAGCACGTTAGACTTCCAGTCAGCGTGGTAGCCTCCACGTTCGCCCACAGCGGACAACGGAGAGAGCAATTCCAATGAATCGATGTTTACCTAAACCTATTCTAAGATACCTTTCCCACCCTTACACATTGAGGAAAGTGCTTACTCGGAGGTCTCTCAACACAATATGGTATCGGTTACCAAATTTGCAGTTCATGAAGCCATTCATTCCATGATTCGACGAAAGAAATATTGTAAGGTGTGGAGTACATGACAAGTTAGAAATTGTTTTCTGGAGGAAATTGTGCTAAAATTATGTGACTTACACACTGTGCGCAACCAAGAAAAGTAATAAAAGCGTCAATGTAATTCAAAAATAAATGTTTCGGGAAAATACAAGTTAGACAAAAAAGAGATTGTAAGATGAATATGAGGCCGTAAAAGATGCTGAGAAATTATCTTACGGAAGCAAGAATGTATTACCTAAGGAGAGGAAATCCTTAGAAATATAACTGTTTTCTTCATAGACAAATTCCCTAAAGCGAGTATTTTAGCCACTTATCGCCGTATTATTTATGATTTTGTTTATCTTGTAGGCAATATTATATATCACTTAACACGAGGATTTAAAATTACTGTACTCCTGAGATAGTTTAATTCTTTTTATTGTAAACAACAAATTTTAAATAATACACTACATTTAAAAAAAATTAAAATACTTTTCTGTTTGCTTACAACACCTAGTGTTAACATTTGCATAAGGATATACCAAATAGTGCAGGAATTGTTTAATATTCTCTCTCTAATAATATAAAAACTACCTTATAGTTCAACAAATTAACATTGTATCGATATAAAGCTACCGACTCTCCTTAAGGACAATTTGTAGTTATTACAAATGTTATGTAAGCTATGCATTGTATGGACTAAATCCAAATGTGTGTGACAATGAGTCATTAAGTTTTTTTTGTTTTAAAGGGTAATAGGGTTTCGGACATTCGCTATCGTTATATGTTACAAAATGTACAACACAACGTTTTGAGGATTGAAATAGATTTCGGAAAGTTGTGTTATACATTAATTTGGTAACATATAACAATGTCCAAAACCCTAATATTAGTATTTCAATTGCTCTTGTCATCAACCCCCTTCTGTACCGTTATAACTATTCTGGCACGTTGGTAAAGTATTAAAATAACCATTATATACCATGGTTCACAGGTCACTAATAAAATTTAACGTATTTAAAATATTGACTTCATTATAAAAATTGGATTTTAAATTCTATAGTTTTGAAAGTTTAACGTACTTATACAGTAGCAATATAACGTTTAATCGGGTCAGGGATAGTTTATAAAAATATACAACCCTAAGACACCGGATAGAACAGTCGAGTGGGGTAAAATCCAGTGTTCGAAAGGGAGAGGTAGTTTCCAAGTTCAGCTCAGAACCGAATTAATGTAAAACCAAAAGCCGAAGCAAATACAGCACCGATGATCAACGGATCAACATGCTTTCATCATCGCAGACTCGGAAACGAAAGGGAATAAAGGGAAGGCGTCAGCATTTGCTTTAGTATGACTGTTCCACTACCTAAACGTTCCCTAATACGACAGTTGCTAGTTCAACTAAAGCTCGAAATTAAGGAACGCTGGTGCCACCGTACGTCAAGCGCCCAGCGGCCTAAAAAAGAAACGATAAGCTAAATAAAACTAAATGCGAACACTAGTTCGCTCGAAATAGCTCGACTAGAGCTCGAAACTAAGGAACGCTGGTGCCAACGTACATCAAGCAACCCAGCGGCCTCGAAGAGAAACGATAAACTAAGTAAAACTAAATTAAATTACGCCTAGCCCGAAGCTCAGGAACGCTGGTGCCAACGTACGTCAAGCGACCCAACGGCCTCGAAAAGAAACGATAAACTATATAACAGCCTAATTCAAACTCTTCGTCGCTAGTAATAGAATCTAACCCTATTCGTACTGATCTATTTTCTTGCTACACTTTATATCTATAATTTATTCTATTAGCAGCTTAAGTACGTAATGTCATGTACTTATCTTATCGTTAGTGACTAGGCAAGTGCAGGTAAAAGCGTGTTTTTGCAGGTAAATAAGTACCTACTTACTTGCACTTTATCGTAGCGTATGTGGGGGCGGCGACTCCGACTCGACGACTCCGACTCGACGACTCCGACTCGACGACGACTCCGACTGAGAGACACCGACCGAGAGAGCGAGCCAGCCAGGCACAGCGTACTTACGTACTGTAGTACATGAGGTGTCCGCTGTAAGGCGCTTCAGCCCTTGAAGCGAACTCCGGCGGATGTATCCTGAAGCTCCGCGTCTTACCCGGTCGAGCCGGACCCCGCCAGCTGACGTCTCCCGCGATGGTGTTGAGCTACTGGAGTATAATTGTAGGTGGAAGAAATAAAAATCATAACATGTCATTAAACTAAAAAAATTATCCTCTCAAAAAAATTCCTTATTTAAGCACCTGTAAAAAATGACATGTTACAGCAAAGGTTTTCAATAACCTCGATATGTGATTTATTTACTTTCTCCCACGTAATGTCCAACACGTGATGCCATATCAATCTTACCATCATGATTAATTTACCTTTGTTAGAAAACCTAAAATAAGTTCTAATATAACCATATACACTTTGGAACTTTCGATATTTTCACCAACTACTTTTTAACCTGTTTATGTAAGTGACAAAGTGCGAGTCTCTGCTTTCAGAAGAACAGTATGATTTTTGAACGTAGTTATACAATTTTGTTTTGTTAACTCGAGGTTTACTGATTATAACTTAGGTCTGTTTAATTTTCTCTGAATCATACATTATACCAATCATAAGGATCTTATTCAATGGAATCTCAAGTGACTTCTTACTTATCCCTGAGCATAATAAGGATGCTTATGGTATAATGAAGAATGTGGAACGGATTGGGCTGTAATAGGCTGCTTATACTAGAGTATTTTTGTTGCAATAACAAGTAACGTTTCGAAATAAGTAATTTTACAAACAAATTCCTCTTGTCATATAAATGTTAATTTGTAAAGAATTTTGTACAGTCTAAATCATTAAGAAATTGTGTGAAATATCAAAATAATGTATACAATATCTCTGGTATTTATTGAATTAATTCACAGAATTATACCGAATGTAAATTCATTACATTTAATTATCTAAAATATTCTGTGACCTAGCCTGTCATGGCGGGTAAAGGTATAAATCCTGAAGAGAACATCTATTTATTGAAACTCAACATTGCCTCCAATTCAGAATTTGACAATAATTTGAAAAATATGTTATTGTATCGTGGCAGTAGATTAAATAAATGATATTTTGTCAAACATTTTTTTAGAAAGTGCTTTAAGCAATTCCGTACAATGTTCAATACATACCTGTATAACGTGAAATGTATGATTTGTAAAACGAAACAATGCGATTACAGCCTAGGCATATTATTATATTTCAGAAACTGACATTGCATTCAGGGTTTATTTCGGGACGCATGTTATTAGAGTACATTAATGTATATTATTGCAGAATATCTTAGTATTCACGCTTTAACAAGGGATTGTACATTTTTTACTAAAACTATTTGATTGCAAAGTCTCCAACAGTATTTCTACAACATGTTAACCGAGTCCTATGATAATAACAGCATTGCCCTCGCATTTATATTAGTACTATTCATAGCCATTTATAAATATACTGTATTAAAAATTAAAATTAAATAGCCAATCTACACTTATTTGACTGAAATACATTGTTTAACATATGAAACTTGTGTCAATATTTAGATAGATATCGCTAGAATATTCCCAGATAAAATACCGTGAAATCAGTTGTAGTAATTCATATAATTTACACGAAACCACCTACACTGCGTATTTTGTAAGCTGTAATTGAATCCAAATTCACTTTATGTTCTGACTCTGTAGAATTTTTTAACAAAATATGTTTTAAATAATAATTGATGAAGTGGAGTTAATTTTAATTTTAAAAAAGTTAAAACATGGTCAAATTTTAATTCAGTGTTATTATATAAGATTCTCCGAAAAAATTTTACCAAGGAAGTTACAACAAAACGTTCATCGCGTATCATTGAATGATAAATAGTTAAGTTTAAAAATTGTTTGATGTAGTATTAAAGTTCGACAAACAAAATTTCTTCAGTCCGACTAAGAATCATACAGACCCTAAATCAAAAAGATGTCTCAGACCCTGTCACAAAAACAAATTCGTTCTCCATTCTGTAGAGACAATAAAAAGTGATATCAGTCCCAGTATGTAAATGATTCCGCATTTCCAGCTCCAGCGGTATGACGTCATCTCGCTATTTATAACGCCTTGGGATGAGATTTATGGTTTAATCTAAATATCCAACTGACACGTTCCTACTTTACTGTGCGTGATATTCCGCTTTCAGTCGTACTTTTGTAGGTCGTCTCTCACTTTATACAGACCGTTTAATCAACAACTCTGTATTCAAACACATATATTTATATTTACGTTTTTTTTTCATGTTTGTGATGAGGAAATTTTGCTTGTTAACACAGCAATCACCGGTCTCTAACAGTAGTCCACTCGCCATGAACAAGACGCATTTACAAACTAGATCATTCAGTTTACTTTCAGGCAAGAGCAATCACCGGCCTCTAACAGTAGTCCACTCGCCATGAACAAGGCGCATTTACAAACTAGATCGTTCAGTTGACGTTCAGGCAAGAGCAATCACCGGCCTCTAACAGTATTCCACTCGCCATGAACAAGGCGCATTTACAAACTGGATCGTTCAGTTGACTTTCAAGCCCCTACCGGACGGTCGGGGAGAGTGTGGGATCTCCCTCATGGCAGTAAGGGGTCCGGGGAACTTCTATGGGAACAAAATTTAACGTGGGTGCAACATGGCGAGTTTTATGGTAAGTCCTGGTAATTTGATTACTTCCTTTTAAAAACCTTGATTATCAAGTATATTTGGGAACAACTAGGTTGAAGTGTTGGTTGTTTGCCCAACGAGCTTTTTGCTAAATATATACTTTATACTGAGTCGTTGGGCGAACTAGCCTTTACAGTAAATATTGAGGTTCGATCACTTCACTACTCCAACGAACCTGTAAGCCAAATTAATTACATTGAATTGTACAAAATAAAATTGTTAGCTACGCAAACCTTACATGGAAACTTTATTAATACAGATTCATTGGCCCAACGAACCTGAATTAAAACAATACATAAATTATTTTCAGAAAGACGATTTCACAGCCAAGAAAACGATCCCCGTTGCTGCATTACTCATCCAAGACAGTCGATTAGTCCATTAGTGTGGCCTTCACCTCTTGATAAATCTATAACATTATTATTTCTTTTTTATAACCCAATGAATCTGTCTATATTTTACACCACATATAGACATAGTCTGCAAATACCTAAATATCTGAATAAAAGATACCCTACTGAATGAAAAGAATTAGAAACAAAACAAGAATAGCTCAAAACTAGTATAGAATAGTTTTAGAATATTTGCATTGGAACTTATTTTGTGCAACTTCCGCAAAAAAGTAAAAAATGCAAGGATACAATAAAAAACTTTCATAATTATTTTTCAATAAAATCATTTGTGTAATTTATTTATTCATAAGCAATCAAAATCAATATTTCCACGAAAACCTACAAATTATTCACTAAAATGTTCATTTTAAAAATACTTTGAAAAACATTTGTCCTTTAATACTGTATTTTGTTTTATGTTTTTGTGTCACTACTGCATTTTACAGGCTAACATAAAATTTATGAAATAGTATAACAGATTTTATCAAAACTACAAAAAAATATACAATAGTCCTGGCTGAGTCGGAAGAAATAGGTAGTTTGTGATAAATGAAATATTAAATCATTCTCATGAGATTTACATGTACTCAATATCTCGAAAACCGTTCGAGATAAATAACATGTTTACAAAAAATTGCTTAGGAAATTTTATAATATACAATTTAACTTTTTATAGGTTCATCATTACAGAGTTGTGAATTTTTTTATGTTTAAACAGTCACGATAATGGAAAGAAATGGGATACCAAGCTGGCCAACAAACTTACTCGAGATATTTAAAAAAATCAATTTTTGTACCAAATTCTAACTTGTTTCAAAATATCGGCAGTTCTTGGTTATAGAAAAGTTCTTATGGGATTAATGAATATCTTGAAAACCACTTGAGATACCAAAAATTGTTTATTACAACATTTTTAGTAAATTTTATAAGCATTACATAACATTTTTGTATTTTTCTCCATGTTAATAAACATGTATGACCCAAGAAACACAGACTATATGTGCAGAAAATCATAGCAAGACAGATGGCTAGAGAACTAGTAATGGATGAATGCAAAATTTTTTGAACTTTTATATACCCCATTCCAAATCTTAAAAACTATATTCTTATATTTCGAATCCTAAAACCTTTTTAGGCTAAGTATGATTTAAATAAAATCATTATCAATTAAGTTTTTACTATTCTTAATCCTTTGGAGACTTTGTGATAATATAAAAAAACTAAGAATACCACCCTACTTTAAAGGAATTTGAAAAGGTTCAGAAAATTAGTATTATTTCAAGAACAAAGTTATATGCTCCTACCATCTACTTTAATTTAATACATTATAATATGGGTTCCAGAATACAGGATCTCCGAAAAAGAATGCTTAGTTTTGAACCATCATTACTTAAAAACTATTCAAGATAACTAAACTATTTAAATGTCAAATTGAAGAGAGAATAAGAAATTCCGTTTTCATACCATATCACGTTTTGATGTGAGCAACATTTGTTGCTCTGCAGATTTCAAAGCGGTATTATATTTCTCGCCAAGTATTATGTGGCATATCTGGTGTCTCAGTTGCGATCACTTCCGAATTTTGCCTCCACAAAAGTGCCAAATCACAAATTTTCCTCATTGAGCATAAAACTGGCAAAGTCTGTATGTTAAGGGCGATCGGCGAGTTTAATCTGACGTGTTAAGTGAATTTAGTAGGCATGGAGTCTCAATGTTTTAAGATTAACATCGTGGAATGTGTGGTTACATTTATCTGAAGACTTCGTCAGTCTATCTATTCTTTCGGGTTTCTGATACAAGTTACTCGGATTTCTTCGATTTTGTCTTCACTTCGTTTTTGGCTGGCTAATCAAATGTCCTTTCAGCACACTTTCTGTGTTACAAAACTGGTTAAACCAGTGACAAATTGCTTTATTACATATATACGTAACCTAAAACCGACGTTGTAAACTAATAATCAATTTCAATTCTGCGTAGCATAGAACACATTGTGCCTCCTGTTGTGCCGTGAACATCGTACTTGCGACAGATGCCAAGCGAGTCAGTCACAATTAGCAGACTGCCACCCTGCAACTGCCATATGCTTGCCAAGGTCAACTTTTCCTCCCATGCTACACAGAAAACAAAACTTAGTTATTTCAACTTCAAATTAGCGTTTTAATCGTCAAGATAACCATTTTAAGTAACAGCCGTTCCAAATTCCTTTCATCTTCAAAAATATGAGCATCTATTATGCACTTAAAATGTTTTATACATTTCAATCCACCACTAGTTTTGAAAAAAATAAACAATATATTTTGTATAGAAAACGGATACAACTACAAAAATTTAAAAGTAAACAATATGTATTGGTGATCTGCTTCGCGTCGAGCAGCTGATACAAGATGTTGCATAAATGTAAACATAGGAAATACAAATTGGAAACAAATATTATTTACAAAACACAATAATTTAATAATAGGTTACCTAATTACGGTTCTTCATAAACAAAGGACAAAAAACTATTTTTAGCGGTTGGTAATTTGCCTACTGCCGATCTGCTGCTGTCCACGAATGTACACAGAGGAAACTCGGCGATTCATGTAAGTACATAAATACAATACAGCATAATAACATAGACAGTGTTTAGCTAATTTAGCTAATCTTTATTTACATCCGCCTGAACATTGCTGAATTAGGATGTATAATAAGATGATCAAACAGATAATCAATATAATGTGATTTCACTAAGATATTCTCTATATCTGACCCATCACTAGATTAACTTTCCGAGACCTACTCCACCTGTTCCCTCAAATCACTTAAGGTCAGAGCACTATCCATCATCACTTGCGCATAGTTTACAATAAATCATTATTTTATCACCAATATTTTAGAATAAATCTATTTCTTATTACTTAAATCCGACCAAGACTAAATTTTTATTTCACAACTACACGGGTTACTCAAATACGAGTATAAACGTGACAAACAATGATACTACAATAATCCAATCAGTTATCATATATATAACCAAAGAAATTATGGTAAATATATATTTGGTTGTGAAAACTATCTATTTACCAAGACAAAATTGTTACTTCAGAATTAAGAGTGCCGGAAATAAGTAAGTGAAAAATAGTAAATAACTATCTGAAATGGATTTTAACAAATTGATTTTTCAATAGCCTATTCAAAGCTGATAATTTTGGTACAACTTGCCAATCAACAAATTTTAGTATGCAAATCATGCCGTCCAAACCTCTACAAATCAAAACACAAGTGCCGCAAAACTCTATATTTGGATTATTAATGTTTAAACCAATGCCAAATAAACATTCCTAACTAAACTAAGGATCAACTGTGATTATGCAGATGATACAATTAATTTTGCCGTAGAATGGCCAATAGATCTGAGAGCATCAATTGTATTGAACATGACTATTGACTTCTGCTCCTCAAATGACACCCAGTTTGCCTAGTGGCAAACCCAACAAAAACAGAAGTAACTTTAGTAGAATAGGGAGTCAAATCCCAGCCTTATCAGAAGTCACTGTGGAGCTACTTTTCACCAGTGGGAATCACCTTTGACTTTAACCTACTCTGGGATAGCTTACATGAAGCTGGGCACTCTTTACATCAAGCTGAACTTCTCTGTTTATGCTATCAGAGGAATAAAACATGTTGCAACATATTTATACAGTATACAAGATTGAAACATGTTTCCCATACTGGAGATAAAAATTCAATGCAGTACATAATATCTAAACAATACCACTAAAATGTTTAAACAAAATACTTAGATTCTAATTTTTACTATTATACAAAAATAAAACCATTTGAAGAAAATAATAAATAAAGATGATGAAACACTCATAAACTTTACATAAAAAATAACGTAAAGACCCAAATAGTATTAAAAAATATGGTTTAACTTACAAACTCTATCAATAACTCAATGTTATTTCATTTTTAAATTGGTATATTCAGTACAAAAAATGTCTTTATATTCATTTTATTCTGACAACATTGTCAGTAACGTTCATTTTGTCTAAAACATACTCAAACAATATGAATACTCATGGGTAAAAAAATATAACACAATTGCTATAATCATTTTAATTAAACGCCATTAATATTTGCCTACAGACCAAATTATCTTGGGACAAAATATTAGATACTAATATTTATACACTCTACTTATTGCAAAATACTTTAATATAAAAAACAATATTTTACACAATTTTTACAACAAACTTAAACTATAATAAATATTAATCTGATGTGTTCCACTTGATAGATTCATGCATTAATAAACTGATCCATTCCTTAAAACTAAGAAAATATTGATTAGCAAAATTGTTTATATTTCTGCAATGACAAAACACACAACCGAAGGGTGTTTAATTATAAAAGGTTATCATTTCAAGCACAATACTGAATGTAAATGTTTATACCAAACTAAAATTTTGTTTTGTCAAAACAAATAAGCTGGTTAACTTTTGCAACATTCAAAAACAAAAATATGGAGCCATTAATTTTATTTATATTAAATAAACTTCTATAATATCAGAATTTTTTAAGTTCAAATTTTATCATAGATAATCTTTAGACTTATATTTAGTATTCTCTTTACTTTCTTGAAATATTAAATCACAATAATAATATTAATATTTTATAAAAACTTGTTTCATCACATAAATTTTGAAATGAGTGTAAAAACTTAAAACTTTGGCACAGCAATACTGGTCTAGCAAAATTTTCATAAAATATATAATTTTTAAGAATAAACATTCACTACTTCACTTAAAAATTCCAAAATGTTTGTGCCATAAAACAATGCTTTTCATAGTTAATTTAAATGTACTGAAATATTGTTTTATGCATTTAACCATTAAGATGTAATATTTTATTTACAATATATATCATATAAAATATCATTACAAACAATATCAATCTGGGACATGTACATAATATTATGCAAATATTTATAGAATTTATAAATATATATGTATATTAAAAAATAAAGCTAAATAAAGGAATTAAAACACTGTACAACAGCTTTACAAATAAATTAAGTAGCTATAGTAATTAAAGTTTCTTAAAAATTTATTTGATTTCATTAATTTATAGAATTGATAGGTGACAAACATTATACCATTTTTATGATCTACTTAATTATATCTATTTCTAAAAATAGTTAACATGGATTAGATTTTAAAATTATTACAATTTTAGTATATAAAACTAAATCTCAGAGATGATACATTGTGCTGTATTTCCTAAAACAAAGGGAAATAAAAATGTCTAAACTGCTTCCCATTAAGAAATAAATTATTGAAACCACACTACTACATTTGAATTAAAGTTGTTATGCAAAACAAAGATTTTTAAAGAGATAAAATGTAATATAAATATATCAATAAATAATTTTGCTTAAGGGTTTGATTACAGTAATTTTACTCCACTGATAGTATTGGCAAATGTTAAAAAATGGCCTTTAACTAAGCCAAGTATTAAAACACAAACTTTAATCAACATAAATTTTAAAATATTTTTTGAGAGCAACAGGTCCAAGAAAAATTAAAATTCCAACTTTTAAACTTAAGATTAAGCTCTTGATATTACACTAATTACATTACATATTATTATAAATCTATAACGAGGAATTTGCAAATACGCTAATGTAGAACATGGAATCTTTTAGCAAAATGTTTCCTAAATAGATTGAAATTTAGATTTCCCAAAAAAGCTCAAAGCTTAACTAAAACGAAGCCAATATTTTCAACAATACTTTCACCCTCTATTAAATAGAAATAAGACCAATTAATAAAAAAAAGAATCACCAATCTTTTCTTTCCAGAAGCAACTGTGACAAAGTTCTGTCCGAGTCTTGAAAACCAGTAATAAAGCATAAACTAAAAACCTCCCACTACATTGTAGTGCGAAATCAGAGAGAATATCTAATGACAAGAGCTGGGAGGGTTTCTCAAGTCATGTCTAGATCACTTCGTACACACGCTCGGGACGTGCAAGTAGAAAAAAGGAACATTACGATACTTCAGTCACAAAACAATCAATTGAAATAGTCTTGATAAATAAAGTCTCTTCAATTTGAGAACTAAATGTTTGTTGAACGTTCACACTTTCACATCACTCCGTGTAGTCTATCCGTACTGTCAAAGGCACTGCCGTCATATTGAGGGAGAGGGGTTTACTGCCTACCCAAGTTGTGAATAGTAGGTGAAGATGTACTGGAGCGATTCAGTCTCCTGGTCCTGGGAAAAGTAAATCAAATTTAAATTTCTTACTTTACACGAAACATTGATTATTTATTTATTTATTTTTCTACTACCACGTAAGTCTCATACAAGCTGACCTTCATAAAAAATATTACTTTTCAAAATGTAAAATTATTACATTTTTAAATTGTAATGATAAAACCATTTATTTCAACATATTAAGTCAAGAAATGCTGTGATATCTTACTGCAACACTAACAAAATAAAAATTTAATAATTAAACCAGAAGAAAATATAACATTTGGTTTGTTCTTCAGAAGAATATTATTATTCCTAATATATGAACTAATATTTGTCAGAAGAATATTATTCCTAATCTAAGAACTAATGGTTTATAGGTAATTTTAAGTGACAATTTCTGAGTAGTTAATTACAGAGCCTATCATTAGTTTTAATACTAGATAATGAGTTTCATATATATAATAAACAAGGTAGGAGTATGACAAACTATGTGTCATGTAACAGGTTTTGCTGAGATTCAATGCAATAATTTTTTTATACAAAAGAAATTGTCTGTAGCTCATGTAATTATTGAAGCTAGAAAGAATACAATCATACAGAAAATAACTTTGTACATTCCCCAGCAAACAAAAGAGAAATTGTGTCAGCCTAATGAGTGATAGACTTCAATGGTGCTCAGCCAAATTCCATGGTTGGACATGCACCATCATAGAACCCATTCTTGCCTATGTAGAAATGAAGTTTCATATGAAATTTGAAGTCTACACATGCAATTTTTCTTGAGACATCCTGATACATGATACATTTTTGTTCATTGTTTTTAAATTGGGTTTCATTTCAGTGTTAGATAATACAAATCTACACACCAAGTCCCCTTGAAATGAAGTTGAATATATTGGAGTAGCTAGGTTACATGTATTATTATGTAACATGTTAAAATCTCCTATGGATGTTTACAAAGTTATTTATTCTGCTATTTTCCCAAAGCCTTCATCAAGGTTACTCATAAGACCAATATAAAAATATTTGCTAATGCTCAGCCAAATCCTGTGAAGTGACATGCACCATTATCGAACTCAGTGTTCCTCATATGGAGCTTCATACACTTCGCAAGTCCATAGATTAGTTCATAATAAAGATATCGTGCAGACAGACATACAGAAATAAAATTGTTCCATCTTCTTAAGGGATAGGCTTCACTAATGCTCGGCCAACAGTCAGTAGAAGGATGACATGAATCACCTGATACACTAGGTTTAAAACAAGTTATTCTGGATTAGTCTGGTACTAATAAAGCATTTCAAACAAGAGTAAGGTTATGTCGGACAAGCTGGTAGACTTAGAGGGAAGGTCCAGGCGAAATAATTTAATTTTTAAAGGGCTAAAATTTGATCATAAGTCTGATTGTAAACAGGTTGTCAGGAAGTTTTGTGCGGACACGTTGGGGAGTGGTGACGGGTTGTGGGTGAACAGAGCCCATCAGCTAGGCCGAGACCGCAACACTATTATTGCTCATATACCGGACGACGGGGATCTCGAGTACATAATGTCGCAGGTGAGAACACTAAAGGGCACAGGATTCGTCGTCCACCGAGATTTTCCTCGAGAAATTCGAGAAAAACGGGCCAAGTTGGTTGCTGTGCGGGCGGAGGTCGAGAGAGTCAGTGGGCGGCGCAGAATGCCTCTCGCCTTTGACCACCTAACCATCGAGAGTGTGCGGTTCACCTGGGAAGAGGGACGATT
Organism: Homalodisca vitripennis; assembly: GCF_021130785.1. Lineage (NCBI taxonomy): Eukaryota > Metazoa > Arthropoda > Insecta > Hemiptera > Cicadellidae > Homalodisca > Homalodisca vitripennis. The sequence continues at coordinate 10,962 of NW_025777423.1, read as the reverse complement.
GATGGCGGGACGTGATGACGGGAGCCAGAGACTCAACGAACTGCTGGGTCATGACTTCTCCGACTTCTTGAGAAAACTGCAAGAGGAGCAACTTCGAGCTAGAACTCGCGCACCAGGAGTAAAGGGGAGAACAGAGAGCCAGGGGCGACAACATCAGCCGACATCGGAGGGTGACATCAGTGCGAACAACGCAGGCTGCGGGCAGTGAGGAGGACACGCCAATTCCATACCCCGGACGAGGCAGCAGGTCAACGTTAGTGCAGATGAATTCGGTGGAGCAACAGAAAAATGTAAAATTTTAGTTTTTAATGTATGTGGTCTAAAGAATAAGGTGAGAGACGTTGGATTTAAAGAAATGATTAGAAATTACGATATATTTATATTTTTGGAAACTTTCATAACAGAACACGACAAGGATTTTATCTCAAACCATTTTAAAAATTATAGAATTCACTTTGATTATGCAACTAGAGTAGCTAATGTTGGTCGTTATAGTGGTGGATTAATTATTTTGTTCAATTTAGATTCAAAATTTAATTCAAAAATACAGTATATCCAAATAGAACACCTTAACTTTGTACAAATCAATACTGGAAGAAAAATTATATCGATTCTTCCACTTTATTTAAACTTTAATGGTTGGGAAACTATTTTTCGTAATGTAGAGTCCTTCTTTAAAGCAAATTTTATTAGCAATTTAGTTATTATGGGAGATTTGAACGCTTGAATTGGAACTGAACAAGATTTATGAAACGTTCGGATTGACTAACTACAGTTTAAATGAAAGTAGAAATTCAAAAGATCGGTTAGTAAATGTCAGAGGTAAAAAATGTTTAGAACTATTCGATAATTTGGGTTTAGTTATTTTGAATGGGCGATCTGCGGGTGATACTTATGGGGAATTTACTTTTGTGAGACCAATGGGGAATTCAGTTATAGACCTCGCGGCGGCTTCAATTAATTGTCTTGATATGATTAAAGATTTCAGAATTGTACCGTTCCCTAGTTCTGACCACTTGCCAATAGAGGTAACCCTCAGTGTGGACGCTCCTGTTGCTGTGGGAGGGGCGCGAATGGGGGGCGAAACCCTACCGTTATTGCCGAAACTCAAATGGACACAAGGTGACGAGATTCATTATCGCGACAAAGTTGGTCGGGAAATTGCTCAGGTGCAGCTTGTCAATGACAATCAACTTAACATAAACAATATAATAAAATGTATTATTAAATCTGCTCACTTAAAAGAAACCCCGAACACATGTACTTTTTTCAGTGCTAAGCAGTCTTGGTTTCACCATGAATGTTTAACTGCTAGAAAGAAAGTATTCCGTTTACTTAATTTATTTAGAAAGTCAAATTCTATACAAGTTAAACAAAAATATTTAGAAGAAAATAAAAATTACAAATTAACGTGTAAAAATAAACATAAATTATATCTTGATAATATTATATATAATTTGTATAATGCATCTGATTCCAAAACATGTTGGAATGCAATCAATAGTTTTAAAAATCGAGAACCGAAGATAATCGGAAATTTGTCCCCTAACGAGTGGCTCGGACACTTCATAAGACTCCTTATCCGCCTCTGTTAGCTGCAAGCGTCAGCTATGCTAGCCCATATATTGCCGACGAGTTTCTCGATTGTAATTTTTCATTGCATGAGCTGGAAATAGTTCTGAAAAAGGCTAAAATTAATAAGGCGCCTGGATTAGACAGAGTGCCATATGAGTTTTGATATGAGTTTTTTAAGAACTCTCATATCAGTCTGAAAAAACAAACTTTTGGAAATTTATAATAATATTTTTAATACTATTATAATATTTTAAGCCTGTTGGGCTGCGGTGTCCTGTCCCGCCGCCTTCCTCCGGCTCAACCTTGAACGGTGCCCAAAGCATGAGTTCGAGGAATAAAAACTTGCCAAAGACTGGGAACTCTAGAGTTAAACAAACCACTTGGCTGAGTGATGAGGAGGTTTGGGATGGTATCAGGGACCTGAATTCTGACGAGGTACTAGTGTTGTCACCGGCTGAGTGCCTTGATATTAGGTTTCTTTACTCTCAGTCTCAGCCCTCCTTTATTACAGGTTCTAATTTTAAACTCTTGCTAGCCCCCATAAGTAACTCTACTTTGCCTCCTAAGCATGGTTCCACGCAAAATTTACAATCACACTGTAACAGTGAGGGCACTCACTGGAGCCTGATTATTTTGAACAGGGTTGAGGGCAAGTATGTTCACTTAGATTCCCTGCGAGGAGTCAACAGTACTTGTGCTCTTGATTTTTGTAACAGCCTTGACAAAGTCCTCAATAACCAAAACATTTCGTTTGAAGAAAAAAATTGTAAGCAACAAAAAGACAGTTTTAGTTGTGGTTTTGAGTTGATAAAAAATGCCAAATCATATGTCTCTAAATACAATAAAACAATAGCTCTTAATGGAAACTCTAGTAAAGTAATACTAAACAAAGCATCACCAACCAGTAATACCCCATGGGACAAAAGCGGTTTTGTCTAATGAGCCCGGACTGACACCAAAGTGTAAAATTCATATTTATGGCGATAGTCACTCCAGGGATCTTAAGGAAACATTACAGCCCCTTTTAAAAAATGCAGAGGTTTTCGAACATTGCTACCCAGGCGCCTCTATGGCATTTGTTCTTTCGAAGCTAAGCAGTTGTAGGAAAGCTTTTAATGAAAATGACATTGTTATAATTGTTGGAGGCACTAACAATACAAGCCTTGGTCACTGTTTAAAGGTTAAGGGAATGTTGTTACATATAATTAATACTTTTTCATGTAAAATAGTTCTTACCGAAGTACCTCAACTGCTGAAACAGCATCCTGCAAAAGCCTTTGAGATAGAGTGTGTCAACAATATGTACATTTCTCTGTCAGTAACAACTAAAACCCCTCTGGTTCTTTTAAATCACTTCCTGGCCAAGAGGCTCTTTGCAAAGAGTGGCAAGCATCTAAGTAAAGCAGGCAAGAGTCTTTTTGGTGTTAAACTATCTAAGTGGCTGAATGCATTGTTTCCTGAGCAGCAGTTGAGGGGCCACCCCGGATCAAATTTTATACCATACCAAAACAATTGTCAAACTGCCTCCAGTCCCAGTACCTTTACCAGCTCTTCACCTGACACATCATATCCTCTGTCTGACCTGTCTTCTTCTGCATCAACTCCCTATAATACCACAATCACAACCATCTCTTGTTCTGACAAGGAGCAAATTGACCCCATGGCTCTTCCGTCGGCCTCGCCAATGTTCTCGGATACTAGCAACTCTTTATTATAGAGTCAGTCCAACAGACTCCGCCTATCAAGATTCTGCACCAAAACATTCAATCAATTTCCAACAAAACTGGTCCTTTAGAAGCTCTGCTACACAGTAGGAATGTCGACATTGCTTGTGTAACCGAGCACTGGCTATCTAAAAACAACTTTGCTGCGCTGAGTGTTCAGGGCTATTGGGTGGCAGGTGGCTTCTGCAGGTCTGATAGGATCAGGGGCGGAGTATGTGCTCTGGTCAGTGATTCTTTTTCGTATACCGTTGTGGAAAAGCAGGTTACCTCTCACCTGAACTCAGAACTTAATTTTGAATCCATCACCATTCACATAGTTGAATTAAACACCACTATCATCACTATTTACAGATCCCCCCAGGGCGATTTTTCATTGTTTTTGAAATGTTTTGAGGAATCGCTTAGAATCCTACATAAACCTGATCTGAGGATATTTGTCTGTGGGGATTTCAATGTTCATTTTGATAGGCAATATGACAGGCAGTTTTTACTATTTTCCGACATTTTTCAAAGTTTTTCAATTAGAGCTCAGATTTCATCAGTGACCCGCCCATCATCAACAGGAGGTTCATGCATCGATAATATTTTAACTAATATCGAGCCTGACCATGTGAGAGCTGAGGTGGTCCCTTCCTGTTTGTCCGATCATGAAGCACAGCTTGTTACAGCCGTAATTCAGTCAATTACATCTAAGGGGTGTAACTCTGCCCCTTACCGAGTTTTCTCAGACAGAAATATTAATGTTCTTTATGAACTTTTAGATTCAGTTGATTGGGATAATATTTTCTTATACGAGGACATAAATGACCAATACTCGTTATTCCTCAGTCAAGTATCATCCTGCTTTAACCAGGCCTTTCCTTTAGTCACATCGAAGCGTAAAAAACGTCAAAGGCCTGGTTGGTTGACAGGAGAAGTTCTCTTGGCCAGAGAACATCTCAAGGACCTGTATATTTTGCAGCGTGACTATCCTTCTGAACAGCATAGGATATTGTATAAGGTCAATAAGAGAAACTACAAGTTACTAATTTCATCTCTGAAAACATCTCAGATCGAAAGCCGTCTGAATAAGAGTAAGAATGTTGCCAAAACTGTATGGAACATAGTGTCTGAAAACTCTGGAAAGCAAACAGATAGGAAAAGACATATTCAGGAGCTACAAGATAATGGAGCTGCAGTCTCTGACCCACGTCATATCGCTGAAATGTTTAACAATTTTTTTATGAGTGCCCCACTGGCTAGAACCATAAACGGAACAAATAGTTGCACTAACAGCTCTTCTAAAATACACCACTGTCCATCAAGTTTCTTCATAGCCCCAACAACGCTCCATGAAATGTTCAATACTATTTCATCTTTGAAAACCAGTTCAACACCTGACGTTTTTGGAATGAGTCCTTCAGTAATTAGACGGGTTGCTTCACCCTTGAGCCCTCCTTTAACTCAATTGTTCAACAACTCAGTTCTTCAGGGGAAGTTTCCATCGGATATGAAGCTCTCTAAGGTCATTCCGGTTTTCAAGAAAGGCAGTAGGTCTTCGCCTCAACAGTATCGTCCCATATCAATTTTACCAACCATCAGCAAAGTCTTCGAACGTCTCATTCATGTTAGACTAACAGACTTTCTAATCAGAAATTCCATTCTGAGTGACACCCAATTTGGATTTGTTCCTTCTAAATCCACCACCGATGCTATTGCCCAATTTTCCAAATATGTATTTACTCATCTTAACAATCAGAATCACGTAGCTGGTGTTTTTTGCGACCTCACGAGAGCGTTTGATACAGTTAACCATCTGAAACTCCTTAATAAGCTTGAACTCTACGGCATCAGAGGTTGTCCCCTGCTGTGGTTCAGGTCCTACCTTTCAAATCGTTACCAGAGTGTCCAGGTTACCAACTCCTTTGGTACGGCACAGTCAGATTTCGTTGAGGTCTCCATGGGTGTTCCTCAAGGTTCTATCTTGGGACCTCTTCTCTTTGCCTTATATGTAAACGACTTAAGCTCTTGTGTCCCTGAGGCTCGCGTCACTCAATATGCTGATGACACCACGGTCATTGTTCGGGCAGACTCTTCAATAGCGTTAAATCTTCAATTAAACACTACAATCGAAAAAATGAACTCTTGGTTCATTCGCAACAATTTATTCCTCAATGTTGACAAAACATCCATTCTTCACTTTCGATCTCAGACAGTTTCTAAGGGTTTTATTGCTTTAGACGAGGTTGACATCATTGAGGTTGATTCAGTATGTTTCTTGGGCGTTCATCTGGATGCTGGTTTTTCTTGGCGTCAGCATGTGGAGGCCCTTTGCTCTAAGCTCAACTCGATATTGTTTTCCTTAAGATGTCTTTCAAATTTTCTGAAAAGTAGTGCACTGAAAATGGTATATGATGGTTACTTTTCCTCTGTGATGTCATATGGCATAATGTCATGGGGAACTGCTTCATCTTCTCTGTTACAAAGAGTATTCAAATTGCAAAAGAGGGCTATTCGTTTAGTGTTTGGGTTGAGGGGCCTGGAGAGCTGTAGGCAAGTGTTTCACCAAGAACGTATACTAACCCTCCCCTCCATTTTTATCTATTCCGTATCAATTTACACTTTTAAACACATTACCGATTTTCCTACCCACAATCATATATATCCCACCAGAAATAAAAATAGTTTAACAGTACCCCACCATAGTAACAATATGTTCCGCAAATCAATAGAATATTTAGGACCTACAATTTATAACAGATTGCCAGATTATTTAAAAGCCAGCACTTCACTTGCATCTTTTAAAAACAAACTAAAAGACTTTCTTGTGAAAAACTGTTTTTACTCACTCTCTGAATTTTTGTGCCCCCACCACCCAACCTTACAAGTAAAACTATCATTAGTACTGTTTTTCAATATATTTTTAATTTGTAGTTTTACCAGATATAGCAATATTTTTAGTATTTAGTTATTTTATACATATTGACAATTCTCGATACATGTTAATGTTAATGAGAAATAAATGATTTTGATTTGATTTGATTTGATTTGAATACGGGTGTAGTACCCGATAGTTTTAAGAAGTCTATTGTTTTTCCTTTGTACAAAAAGGGCGATGTAAATGACAGTAACAACTACAGGGGATTGTCTTTTATTGATTGTATTTGTAAACTATTTACCAGTATGTTGAATAATAGGCTATACAATTGGGTGAATGAAAAGAAAATGCTAACTGAATATCAGGCGGGGTTCAGAAAAGGATACTCTACAATTGATAATGTATTTAACCTTTCGAACATTATTAAACTCCAGCTATCAAACAAAAAAGGAAAATTATACTGCTTCTTTATTGACTTTTCTTTGGCTTTTGACGTCATCGACAGGAAAGCGTTGCAATTTAAACTATCGAATATGGGTATTTCAACGAAAATGTTAAATGTTCTAACTAATTATTATGATGGTACAAGTGCGAATGTATGGTGCAAAGGAGATATAAATGAGAGTTTTGATACCAAAATAGGCTTAAGGCAAGGCTGTATTCTCAGTCCCTTAATGTTTTCGCTATTTGTGAATGATCTGCCCGAAGCGGTGGAGGGGGGTTGTAGTTTTGGGAGTACACGGGTAAATACACTCATGTACGCTGATGACATTGTTCTCATGTCGCCTTCTGCTGCAGGTCTACAGTATATGATTAATAGACTAGAACATTATTGCGAAGCTTGGAATTTGAAAATAAATTTAGCTAAATCTAACATATTGGTTTTTATAAATGGCGGAAAAACTAATATCTAACGACAATTGGACTTTAAAAGAAGAACGAATTAAAGTCGTCGATAAGTACAAGTACTTGGGTATGTTTTTTTACAAGCTCCTATCTTGGGGACTGCATTTTCAAGAAAAATTGACCATGGCTAAATTTCCAATCAATTCAATTTGGCGAAATTTGATTCTTTCTAATAAAGCTCCTCTGAGTGCAAAGATTATCTGCTTCAATTCTATTATTAGATCCATTATTTGCTACAGTGCTCAGGTATGGGGCTTCACAGAATATGATGCAATAGAATCAGTTCAGAGAACATTTATTAAAAAAATGTTACGTCTACCTTATAATACGCCTAACTATGTTTTACAGTATATTTAGAAACAAATTTTGAAAAGATTGTTACATACACTAAAAAAATTAGCTCTGGTTATATTTGTAAAATTTTAAATTTAGAACACCACCGTTTGCCCTACATTTTAGCCCAGCAAATAATTTTGAAAAACATCTATTGGTGTAAACAATGGAAATTGTTGGGTGAAAAGTGTGGAGTGGAGGTGGATTTCTCGACCGATAACTTGGGCAATCTACGCAACCAGCTGATAGAGGTGGTATCTGGAATGAGCGCTCGGTGGCGGGCAGAGTGCGAAGGCAGGGCCCGCACCGCGGTCAACCGCTCACAGTATTTAACCTTGGACCTGACCCTCGGTGACGGGAGTGTTTTTACTGATCGTTATGATATCCCTACAATATCGTGGGCTATCAAAGCCAGGGCAGAACTGGTTGACTTAAATTACAAACCATGGTTACCAGAATTTAATTATAACTGCTCTTTGTGCAATTTAAATGAAGCTGAATCCGTCTTTCATTTCGTATCAGTGTGTCCAATTTTGAGGGAAATAAGAAAATACTATTTTGGTAAATCAACATTAAACAAAAATGAATATATATATTATTTAAACGGTAGGAATTGGCGGGTTTTGGGGGGTTTCATGAGCACCGTGTGGAAGTATAGATGGCAATTAATCCAGGAATTCAATTTTTAGGGTCGAATTTAAGGTAGGAAAAAGGGGAAAATATTTTAATTACAATATTTGTATATTTCAGTCATCACCTTGTTTTTTCTTCCATTTATAACGTAATTTTGTTTTAATTTTTCTGAGTTTAAGGTGTTATATGTGTATAAAATGTGTATGTGCGTGTGTGCTGTTCTATTGAAAAAAGTTGTGATTAGTTTAAAATTGAGAAATTAAATAATTTTAAGTTAGCCTTATTCAGTTTTTGGAAAAGTGTCCCAGTGTGTTGATTTATAATTTTAAATTATTATTGCCATTTAACTTGACTTTTGTTATTCTTAGATTAGTACAGTTATCATTCCTGCTAACCACTACAGATGGCATTCAAGCCATTGTAGATGTAGTGTTTTTTTTTTTTTTTTTTTTATGTATTGTATTTATATATTTTGGTCAAAAATAAAAACACTTTTTCATTCATTCATTCATTTCAAACATTTAAATATATGGGAGGATAAGAATTATTTCATAACTAACTAATATCTACAAAATTCCTCAGGCGCCAGCCAAATGTGATTTTGGATTTTGAAAAATATCTGAAGAAACTAGTAATAGCCCCTTTTATGTCCTTTGAAAATACATGGTTAATGTATAAAAAAGATTATTAGATGGATGATTTTAAAACATAACAGACCTTTGCACATTGCCAGAGTGTGGAAACAAAACTGAAACACTATTTTTAAAACTGGCCATCCTCTTTTTCAGTTATCAAGCTTAAGACAAAAGTTGACCCTTACTGCTAGGTTTTTCTTATATTAGATTGCATTACATAGGACTTCCTTCTAAGGGTAGCTATCAAAGTTCTCTATGTCAGATCAGAGAATACTTATCATGTCCAGTCTGTCAGCTCCGCCAATAACAATGTTTGATCCACTGTATTGGACAGTTTCAAAATTATTTATAGTGTTATGATCCTTACTTAGGTATGGCTGAAAAAAATCTGTAATCTCTTAAGTAGTGTTCAACAATTGGGGAATTCTGGTTCATAATCCCCGAGTGATTTAATGGATCAGAGCTCAGATAATACCAATTTTAAATACGAGTTGGTATGACATACACGATTAGGTATTTGCCAAGCGGACATTAAAATAACAGCTAATTACCAGGTGTGACCTGCTGAGTCAACAGATCAATTACCTGAGTAGAAGTGAGTTCTGTGATAAATCTGTTGTGGTCAGACAAGAGTGACCTGCCGAGACTCTCAGGATTAACATGGACGTAATGGACAAATTATCAAAAACATAGCAATGAACAAGCCAAAGGCATAATTGACAACATAAATCTAAAAAGTTACACATATAATTGATAAGGAGCACATGACAGATGCACAGCAAGTAGGTAAATGAATCTAATGTGAGTACAAATGTTATTTGATGACATTTCCTTAGTTGTTATAATTGGATTGGTATCTATTTAATGTGAATTTCATCAGCTGGATATCTCAATTGAAATTACATCTAAGATCATTTTTGAAAATATAGTACGAGTACAAATAGTAGATGTAACAATTATTGTAATGTACGCAAATTTTGGCATCGTTAGTTTTTTCCAGAGTTTCTTCTTTAATGCATTTGATTCCAAGATTTACAGTGACATCATTGGTTCTGGATACTATCACAAGCACATCGTCTTGGGATACTTTTCTCCTTCTTTATTATGATAAGCTAATTAAGCTAATACTTGTCTTGTATGTCCACTCAATTTCACAAAACCCCAGGTCTCATACTCAACTTGACAGTTGTTTATATTCCATATGAAACCTTTCCCATGACTGTTTACATGCAAAAGAATTTGTTTTCTTCCCATTCACCAATTTAACTAAATCGTGTTGTTATTTTTCAAAGTTGCATTTTCCTCTACTGATAGTAGGTACATTGTTTTCTAGTAAACTATTTTATTCAATATTATTATAATTTTTGTGAGAACATGACATTTTTTTTATTACTCCTTTAAATACAGCGTATTTTAGACTATATAACGTAATAAAATGTTGTGATATGTTTGTTATTTCATCTTGTATTAGAAATGTATCACAACTGGGTACGAAAAAATTGAAATAATGCTATCAGGTTCAGGGCTTACAAAGTACACAATTCTATTGTCACTACACGTGTACACGGTGCCTGCATTCATTGGCAGTTTAGTGCTGCTCTTTTTGTCGACCCGTCATCTTATCTGTCTTCCCTATTTGTTTTTTTATGATGGCAAGTTTTAGTGAACTACATGTAGCTGTGAACATTTGCTTCCTGTTTTGGACACTGATTTAAACAGTTTTAATGTTGAAAAAGTTTAAAAAGATTATGCTAGGGGATCAACTTGGGCAGAAACATCTTTTCTTTATTTTGAATAACAGTGTGAATGCAGTAAGCACAGCTCTATGGCAAAATATTTTGGGTACCTTGGGCACCATTTGTGTTACACAATGAAATTTTCTATGTAATTCAAATTTTTTCATGAACAAATAAATCTAAAAGAATATATTGACAATTTATGACGAATACGTTTTAATTTCTACCCTCAAACTAAGCATACTCTCACCTCGTGTAAGTGTCCCCATTGGTGTTCCTACAGGATGCCAGCTTTGCTTCCAGCGCCTAGAAACAATTAGATTACGATTTTAATCCATAAATACATGAAACAACACACTTTACCTGGATTAAACATAACAAGAATAACAAGCTATAGACAGTTAAACCATATAAATTAAATTTTCAAAATACTTACTAGCCTACCTTATCCACAGCTACAATGGGTAACATTGTAACACAACTAATTTTAGATCCCTAAAAATTGATAATATAAATTAATAAGTAATAAGTAATTAATAATTGAAAAATATGTCTCAGTGTCA
>NW_025777422.1:0-23306 GCF_021130785.1 Homalodisca vitripennis | reverse complement strand
TTTTTAAATTATACTGTACTTTTTGGTGTCAACGGCATAAATTTTATATTGCTCCGTATTGCCTAATATTTGAGCCTTAAATGAAAAAAAACGTGAAATAAAAAATGTTAAATATAATTTATTCTTATGGTTTGTAAGCAAATATATCGGGAAATGGTATACAGTATATTGGATTTACAGTAGAGGTTTAACAAGAAGAATATAATATAAAAATGTAAGATTCATTTTATCTACTAAAACCGTGAATCCTCGTTAATGAATATAACTACTAGATCACAACTAAACTCTGTGTTCTCTAATAGTCCGGAAAAATTCAAATGTGCAATCATCGCATAGAGATAACATATAAAAACATTCACGATATGCTTATGTATAGTGTGCCGACGTTTTATAATGATCCACTATCATATATTCCTGATTGCTAAAACGTTAATACGTTTAATGGTTTAAGAGAATACGAATTGGAACTACCTTCATAATTCAATTATTAAATCTCTTAAATCTTGAGATAAAATAATAAACTGAAAAACAACTACTGACACAAATACTCACGTGAGACAGTGGGTAGTCTTACTCTATAATGACTGTACCTAAAATGTACTATATTTCGGTTAATTGTAGAATTAATATTTGAAGTAGCTCAGTCTTTAAGTCTCGACAAAGAAGCTTTTAATCCTGAATCTGCCGGGTCAATGAAAAGCATTTCAGTTGTTTTATTGGCAAACCCAGGTATTTCACTTTAATTAAAGCACTGGTATTAAGAAAGTGATTACAGTTCGTCTTCGAATCTACACTGGAATTACTATTGCATACACATACTTTTAAAAAAACTATCTGATTTTTCTTCAATTATTGAATTCCTTCCTTTTGATTATAAGATAAAGTTGTAGCAGATGGGGATAAGAGGAAGAAAGGTCCCATTTTTTAATGCCAAACTACTTCGACATCTATATATAAAGACATTCTTCGTTTTATTTTATTCCATACTGAATAACTGCTGAAAAATAGAACAGTTAAATGATATTTAATCTGAATTTAGCGCACTGAAGGAATTATTCCATCAATACAATACCATATCTAAAAATGCACAGTAAAATAATTTTCTCAACTAAGAAAAGAACTTAAAAGTAAGTGCTTTAAAGCAACCAGCTTTAGAATTAGTCTCCCACTTCTCAGCAATTGCCTTGTTTTCCCCTTTTTTCCCGCTTTGTAAACGTTAAATGTTTTTTTAACCGCGCATGGTGTTTTGTAAAATTAACAGTAATATTTATTTATAGATTTGTCATAAAAAGAACAATTTCTAATATACGAGTACACAACGGAAAGCTACCACTCACTCACTCATTCATCAGTAATTATCCAATACAAAAGAAACCCTAGTAGGGTCAAAAATTGATTTACAACCCCAAAACATCGTTACTATCCGTAGGGCTAATAAATAGAGTTATAACCCCCAGACACATCTTTACTGTCCGTAGGACTGCAAATGGAGTTATAACCCCAGAACATCTATACTATCCGTAGGGCTAGAAATAGAGTTACAATCTCATAACATCTTTACTGTTCGTAGGGCTAGAAAAGGAGTTACAACCCCAGAACATCTTTAACTGTCCGTAGGGCTAGAAATAGAGTTACAAAGCTAGACCATCTAAAATGTCCGTAGGGCTAGAAATAGAGTTTAGAACCCTAGAACATATTTATTGTCCGTTAGGCTAGAAAATAGAGTTACAACCCCAGAACATTTTTACTGTCCACTTGGCCTAGTTACACCCCAGAACAATTGTGTACTATCCATGTAGCGAGAAAAGAAGTTACAACTCCAGGATATTCTAATACTTCGTTTTCAAAACTTCCTCGATTTCCGACAAAGATGTAATTTGACCATACATGCTCTCAAAAGACAAATACCAAGTTTATCAAGGTTAATCTCTCATAGGGTGGAATTAGAATTCCAACCCCTAGAAGTATACATAGTTTTGCAACTTTCCCATGCCCTACAACGATAAAATTTAATATAAACTTGTTATTATTCTGTCAATAGACGATTTAAATATTAATGTCTTGAAGATTATCCACTAGCAAAGGATGCGAAATAGTGAACTACGAGCCCTAGAAATAACTATATTTTGTATTCAATTCTCCAATGTCCTACACCGAGGATATTCACCACACACGTTTGATGATCTGAACAGAATATTGCAAATTCTGTCATGAGGAGCCACCACCAATTTTGGGGTTAAATATGTGTTTGCCACGACTAGTGGGTAACCATAATTTTTTTGTTTGTTATAACCATTTCAATGTCCCAAGAAAGAGTAAATTTGACACTCATAGTCGTAAGTATCTCAACAAACAATTGAAAGGTTTTGTCGCGAAAACATCGAACTCCCATTGGGATGAAAATGGGGTTATAAACCGATAGATATACTAGACTTTTTTGTTTTTATAACAAACCTATATCCATAGAATGATTTCAATTGACACACATATTTCACATCAATAACATGGAAGACAAAATTCAGGAAGATGAACTTATCCATTTGGGTGTTTCAGACGGGGTTAGAAACCCCTAGGAAAGCTAAATTTTTGTTATATACATCCAGCTGTCCGTAGGAAAACAGAAATTTTAAAAAACAAGTGTATTATCCTAGATTATTTTGAATGGGTTTTGCCACGCCGTCCTTTTGGACCGTATCTAAAACATAATAGTGAGCACTCATTTGTGCACGGATAACCAATGAGAGTAGCCCTTCATTTAGATTAAATTTTGATTATGTATTCTAAACGTGGGTTATTGTCCAATGTCGAAAAGAAGCAATAGGTTCTATTGAGCTTCCTCATCAACTTTTAGATTATTTTCAGATGGCTCTGGACTTCAGATATCAGGAGGTCCAAATCTCAAACAGCTTGAGATTTTTAGAATGCTGCGTTAAGCGGAATCTGAAATGGAGCTGAATCCACTCAAAATTCACAGTGAGTGAATAGCAACGTTATGAAAGTGAAGGTTCGTTTGCTCCGCTGTGCTTTGACATTATGCCTAAAACATCGTAGTGCACTCAACGTATGGTATACACACTCCAAGAATGTATAATGTTGAAAACTTACTTCGTGTACTAAAAGGTTTATTTTGATTTAAATTCCTTAAAGGTTACACCGTTGGATGAAATCTGTATCACCGAAGGGAAGATCAATACGTAACAATATCGGAAAACAGACCGTGAACGATCAGACTCCAGAGCTTTAACGGCAAAACTTCATTGATCGGGCCTGCAATTTCCTTCGTTCTACAGACAAATAAATAGAACACTACTGTACTTTATTATATGTATATAAAAGGACTTGCTATGGTGCATATGAAGGGAAATAAAAAATGTTGATCTTATTTGTAAGTAAGGTTAAGTAATAACAACCCTCTAACCTAATAATTCAAGTTGAATCTACAGGGAAAGAATTAAATTGTGTGTGGGATTATACATTTTGTTTAAAAATTCTCATTCAGTGATTTTGAAATGCATTTATTTGTATCAGTATCGTTACTGATATTATTGGCTTAGTGTTTAGCAAACCTGTGATTCAGGTCCTGACAAAAATCCCTTTTTGTCTTTTTCATCCCCAGAATATAACCAAAAACTGAAACCAAAAAGCTGGTGTATTTCGTTAATATTTCATCCCTAAGATCGAGGTTTAATGACAGTGCATGTCCCTTGCATGGGGATTTGGCTGAGCCTAAGGCGAAGCATGGAGCATGAATTTTTTACATGGGAAAATCCAGTTTGGTTAATTTCTCTAGTTAAGATATCTGCCGGAGAAGCGGAAAAATCGTTCTCGTATCTATTTTTATATCGGTAACATGTTTTAAGGTCAAACAAAGTTACGTAAATTACCAATTTTACTCTAACCTACAGTTCTATATTAAATTATGTCTAGATATAGGTTATGGCCTATAGGTTTTATCCTACAGCGAAGTCTCTTATGTGACACGAGGTATGTGTACTCTTTCCTTGCAATATTGTTATTAAAAATAGTGCAGGCATATATGTTGTTTCTCTCCCATATATGATGTTTCTGTGCGCTTTAACACTTTCGGAAAACATCAAGTGATATTTTCAAGAGATTTTTTAGCGCATAATAAATGCAACTATCCATTTCTTTCCTGTGTTGTGAAGTAACATATCCTGAGAGTAAAACTCTATAATTTTTAATTTCCCTTATCTACTTGTAATATGTTTTAATTGTAAGAACCTTCTGTGTGAGTCATCATACAATTAAAACTTAATTAATCGATATTCCACCACAAGAAATCGATTGTGTAATGTTTCATTTATCGAACAAGACATTGTTATTAACATTTACGTATAATATTTCGAAACAATGGCGAACTTCCGTCCCTCGAAACACCAACCGTTTACGGTATAATATCCAGAATTTTACAAATTAGTTCATAAAATATTCTTGTTCAAATTTAGTATAATAATAATTATTATATGTTATCTTCCCAATTCAAAGAAATATTTTATATTTCCAATACAGTGAAACAGACATATTAAAATTCGATAGTTAAAGTTAGTTTATTTTAATTTTAAAAGAAGTAATACAACAAAGAAACTCTCTCGAAAGGTGTTTTTGATTATCACAAACAAAATGATAAGACATGTTTAGGTTTTCTGTTTCAATATTTTATTTAATTATTATTTTCATTTTTAAACTTGCTCGTGACTAAAATGAGTTTTAACCTAAATTTTGATGTAATTGTTTCATTAAAAAATACTTGCATATAAAATTTAAACTGCATCATTTCTAAAAGGACTAGTAAGGAGGAGTGTAAAACGTTCACTAATAATGAAAATAACGTCTGATCAACTCAGTACACAACCAACCAGAAACAGTTAATAATCAGGAAAGAACATCGGGACTGGCAGCGGTCGCTGGAAACTCTTAATTAACTCTTTCAAACTCAAACAGATAATACCTCTTCCCGAATGTTTGACTATTGACCGTTATACCGCTCTCAGAGGATGGTGGGCAATATTTTCCGAAGTTTTTTATCCACCGATTTCCTGGAACTTCAGAAAATATATATGTTAATGCTGTGTAATTGATTCGGCCATGCACCTTATTAGAAAAACGATCACGAATATGGAAGGATGGAAACTTTTATTCTTCGTAAAAGGTGAGTATTTTTCAATCACGTGGAGCTGGGCTCGATAAATTTGTGAATCCAAGGAGCAAAATGTTGGTAATTACGTCTAAGAGCTTTCCCAAGGCGGCTGTTGAGGTAGTAAATGTATCAGCCATTATACTCTTAATGCGTAATTATCTTGGGAACTATCTAAACTGTAGTATGTGAGAATCTGCTGCTTCTCAAATCTAAGTAATAGTGTTGTACAGTAAACGATATGTTACTATACTATTCTAGTAGAATCCTCTACATAGTTCGTTATATATAAATTTTATATATAACAAGTAGGATTTTTAATATCAAGAAAATAAGCATCCAATTGTGTGAGTAAAATTATGAAAAGTGATATCAACTTTAAAAGACATAGGTGAAAATCCTTTTGAACTGTTTACCAATATATTTCTTGCATTTAAACAAAATTATTTATGTTAAAGCGAAAACCAAAAATTTGTTAACAAAAGTATACCTTAGAAATATTATTTTTCATCAGCATATTAAGAAAAACGGTTAAAACTAGAAATGTCCCCAGCAATGTTTTAATGATAAGAAATATTACACTTATTAATTTATCTGGTATTTACAAAACTTTCATTCCAAATCAATGACCAGATTATTGATGTAACTGCTAGAGTAACAACAAAAATACTAGCATTAATGTAGCTTTCTGTTTTAATTGATTTTACAAAGAGTCAGTTCAATAATTTTGAAATACGTCCAGATGGCAGAGGGAACAGTGGACCCCGTATTCCTCTCAATCAACTCCTTCCGAAAATTCGAAATTTTCAGTTGTGGCAAAATGCTCAAATGATTTAAAGCAGTGAGTTATAAATTCCTTTTAAGAGTCAAAAGTGCCTAGTTTAAAATTGTGGTATCTAGTGTTTTACTCTTTCTTTTATACACCAGTGCATCAAACCTAAACCTAAAAATAGCATTGTGTGGTGTTTGTGATAAAAACCTAGGCAAACCCGGAGGTTTAGTTGTATCAGACTGTATTATAAATCTTGTCATGGTCGTTGTGTAAAGATCAGCAAAAAACGGACATACGCTAGTTGAACAGGTTTGCAGGAAGGTGATGAGCCTTGTGGCGTAAATAGCGCAACAGTTTTAATAGCTAACGAGGAAAGCCTAACCTCTGGAGGACGTCATGAAGGCAATTATTGAGCTAAGAGGTGAGGCACAAAGGCTCTATGAAGGATTTAAATGATTCTTATGAGGTTGGTAAAATAATGAGTTGTGATGACAACATTGAATGCTTTGAAAGCAAAACACGGATAACAAGTGAAGTGAGTTACATAAACAAATGTTTGAAGTCTCTTTGCCAAATGAAAATAATAAAATTGAAATGAGAAGGTACATTTGTTACCAGCATAAAGTAGAGGACACCTAACATTGTAATTCTAGAAGAAATTGAAACAGAAATACAAGGAATTCCAATTTAGTAGGATTGATAAGGGTCTTACAATAGATTGTTTAGGTCAGGCTGTAGGAATAAAAATAAACGAATCTAATGTTTTGAAACCTGCCACGTAACCTTGATAAATAAAGACCTAAAACTGTTGGTCCCTAAAAAGGAATAGATGCAGAGAGTCCATTTGATGAAAGAAGATGGAAGGAACTTTCCAACGAGACACTTGGGACTTCCATCAGACTCTTTCTGATCCTTTATAAGTGAATGGTTTTTAGTACCTGAAAGGAAAAAGGGTATTTGCCTATGGCCTAAAAAAAAAAACCAAGACTGAGAAAAACTGCAAATAGTTTTTCAGATTAGAAAGGTGGTAAAATATTTCTCAGAAAGTGTTTCTTTATACTTAAAGTAGATGCCAAGCTGACGTTAGACAAACAGTAAGTTTCTAAGTTATATATGATTACTTACAAAATTTCTTTTAAATTTAAACTTAATCATTCTGGCAGTTTCTTCAGGGTAAATTGGTTTTCTTTCTTCACCATAGGTTTATTTTTAAATATTAATACATGTGTAATTTCATTGTAGGAGTCCATATGGCACTTTGTTTATATACACCAGCCATTATATCAAATAGCTTAACACGTCAAAGGCATGAAACTACGCTTCTCATATAGCATACAACGCCTCAAATCGCTACCAGTGAACCGGACAACATAATTTTAAATCAGCAATACCGAAATTTTACTGTGTAGTGTCCTTTAATCCCTTTTTTTTAAAAAATGTGTATAACGCCCTCGCACTATCTATGGAACACCGAATTGTAATTCAGGCTAAAAGGGAACTGACAAACAGTTTTTTTATGAACAAAATGTACTCTGGAAAATTGTATAGAAGTAAGCAATCATGTGTTCTAAAAAATATATGTTTCTATTGAAATTCTTTATTAGAATCAACATGGAAAATGATTTTTCTATGGATCACTCTTTCCTTCAATTAATGCATTTCTGTACCATTGTTGAAATGTGGGCGAAATAAAATATGTTTAAGGGCGTTAATATAACAAGTATGCATTTGTACAAAAAGTTTGAAGTTGGACACGTGCCTTAAAAATACTTTCTATTGGTGTCTTAACATTACGATAATCTTCATTTACAGGGTTGTATAAAGTGTTGTGGAATGGTGTTGACGGAAAAAAAAACGTTTGCTCCTTAATCCTAAACCTGGAAATGAAAGTGTCGAGAAACCGGAAATTAGGCAATCCTTCACTAACTGATACAATCCATGTTTGAAATCGTTTGTTTGCAATGAATGATCGATATTTTGGAAGCTTTTTCGTGTTAAAGCATCTTCAAAAATACACCTTAGTATTAATAAAATATTTTTTGGAATAATTGAAATTAAAATCTTGTTTAGGTTTTTAGCTATATAGCCTTAAAAAACAAGTAATACTTACTGATTTTTAAATTTAAAAACATACAACGATATAACATGAAAATAAATACAATTGAGAAATTTGAAAATAAAATATATACAATTTTATAAAAAATTGAAATGTTCCAGTCTCTGAAATTATATCAAATAAACATATACTCAAAAATAAAACACTATGTAATATTAATTCAATGGAAAACTGTAGTGACATTTTAGAATTAAAAAAGAAAAAATTTAACCCTTTAGAGCAAGGAAGAAAGGCATTGTTTCCTAACTACTGAAATACTTTAGATGGTCTGTATCCTGCCCTTAAACAAAAAAAATCTAAAACGCTTCGTAATAAAAATTAGACAGGACTCGGTAAAAACTAAAAAAAAAAAAAAAAAAAAACTGTAGTAGAACATGTTTAATATTGGTCCTTGTTGTGTTTTAATCAAAGCTTTAAGTTTAAACACGTACCCATTTAAGTTAGGAGACTTCTACACACAACATACAAGGTTGAATGCCAAATTTCAAATCTGCAGTTCAACCTACGGACAGACAGACAGACAATGAACACAAAAACGAAGTTTCCACACATATCATGAATCATAGAACTCTTTATTGTAAAAAATTTAGTTCCAAATTTCAAGTTCATATACAAAATCTTTCCACTACATATCATCGCAACATGATACATTCCGAGTTTTTATATTAGCTTGGATTTTATATAAACGTTTTGATACCGTGAGCCCACACGCTAACCCCTCTATAAAATGATGTTGGAAGAGTTGGGCTACAGAGTGGTTAATACCATGATTGTATCTCTCAGTTCGTAACACCATATGTCGTGTAACAGGTTTTTGCTGAGGTTGAAAAAAAATGCAAAATTTCAAGTCTATAGCATACATATGTTACAGTTTAAAAATAGCAACTTGAATTTTTTCTCAGTTTGAGAAAAAATCTATTTAGAACCTATGTTTTAACTCGTTATCTAATATGGTAAACCCATAGCACAAATATACATAGTGTTCCTTAAAACTCAAGTAAACCTCGTGAGGTGACATGTTCTATCATCGAACTCAATGTTGCCTGTAGAGAGATGAAGCTGTATGCAAAGTTTCTAGTCTGTAGGTCGGATCGTTCTCGAGAATTTGGTGAACAATGCAAGATAGACAGAACTGAGAAATATTGGCTACTTCGCTACGCTTACTGCCAAACCCCTGTATAGTGACATAACTCCATAAATTGCGTATTAGATAACACTAATATATAAATGAATTTATATAAAAAGCTTCAAGTCTAAAGCACAGGTCGTTCACAAACGTATCGTGGGGAGAGACAGACAGACCATAAACGAAATCTTTCCAGCCCACTTCACATACTCTCACATAAGTTGGTTTTAAATTAAGAATAGGGGAAGAATAAGACGTGATGGAAAGAACCTATTTCATTGTTCAATCTAATTGCTTTATCATCAAAGAAATAATTAGTAGTTTTACTTTCTTAAAAGCGGACATTCTATGATTCTGATTTGTTGTCCATAGATTTGTTCAAAATTACCTAAAGAATTACAATATAAAAATGAGAAAGATTGGATTTAGATTTATTAATTAATTTTTAAAAAACATCAATATATGTGCTATAATTTCCATCTAGTCAAACACATTGTATTTTTTTAAATATGTAAAAATTTAAATACTAAACAATGGTTTACAGTTATAAGCCTAAGTAATTTAACTATCGCTTTTATTTGTGTAATTGGTTATACAATTGCTAAGTTACGTTATAGAAAGGGGGGGGGGTGAACCAACTTTACAAAAATGTTTGTTTTACCAGAATCACTCAACATAAACCTAACAAAACACATATAAAGAAATAAAGGAATATAGGGTTAAATCTTTTCTGATACAACTCGATCAAATACAATATGGTTAATACGATTTACCTAATTTTGACACCATATCGAAAGAAATATATGCAGCTTGAGTTGCATCTAGGTTAGCAGATGGTCCCTCTGGAACCCCCCTTCCCCCCACAGACATCTATACAATGTAGAGTTGTATCCAAAACTACACAATCTTGTGGTAGCCATAAATTACAGCTCATGTCAACTCCAGCTTACTACCCGCCCCCCATACCCCCATTTCTGACCAACCCTGGTTTAACTCATGTATACCAACAACCATTTATCATCCAGGTGGTGCTCAATCTGTAACCATGTTACAAGAGATTATTTATGGCAAGAACTCGTACAAATGTTTTCATTTAAAAAAAAACAAGAAACATAAAAAGACCTGTTTTACCAAAGTATCAGAGTATGGTTTTTATTTAGTTACGAAATTATAAAAAAGAATTGAGAAATATATAGCGTGTTTGATGTGTAATTAAACATAACATACTCATAGGACTTAACTTCCACACAAAATGCCCTTTAATTATGTTTTGGCTGTAACTTCAATGGGGAAAGTGGTCAAATGGAACGAGCAACCATTACTTTTATAACGTTTCATATACGTTTTTTTGTAAATAGGACCTTCAGGAAATACCAACAATAATTTAAATTCTTACTGGCAAAGACAGTCAACAAACACACACACACACACACACACACACCCACACACACACACACACTACACACACACACACACACACATATATATAGTATAAATATATATAAATTCCACTTAAAAATTGAATCACATAAAGTACTTGCTTCCGCCGGGAGTCGAACCTCGGATCTCTTCACTTGTCGGGTGAATGTGGGCTATCCATTACACCACAGAGCGCTCACGTTTTACTATTCAATAATTTTGTATTTGGCACGTATCTGACACATATGCGTTTAAAATAAGCAACTAACATATAGCAAACTAACATATGATCGGAAGACCAAATACCTGTCCAAACGTTAACGCAAAACCCAAATTTTATTCGTTGTTTAAAATGGTATTTGTATCAAATTAATAATACATTACTTATCTAAAAATCTATTATTCAACACATTTGTAGATATATTTTTACAACTTGCATAGTTTTACCAATCTATTGTTAGCCAAATACAAGAGGAAGTAAGAAATTAACGTTCTGTGATGGGAAGGCCCGGATAAAATGAATGGCATCTCCCACAAATATTCTTGATTGTATTTTTAAACACGAGCGGCGCCTGTATTGGTAACATACGCAATAGCTTATCTTGTTCAATAACGGTCAATCAAATTCAATTGATGTTTTGAACGTCACGAATGACGTGTAATTTTGTCATATCACCATTTCTGACAGATCAGTTTTGTACATCACTTTATCATTGTCGCTCGGTACTGAACAAAAGCATTCTCCATGTTGTATACTGTCTTATACACGCTTACACACAAAATTATACAATACTCTGACATGAATAACTGATATTCCAATTTGGTACAAATCTATACTAGTATTAAAACCTATTCAACGAGTATTCAATGTTCTAAACATACGAAATTTCTTTCGTACTAAAGAACAAAGTGATAAAAAGAGCAATAATAGTTATTTGTAATTAAATTGACTTCAATTCTTAAATTGAATTAGCACAATTTATAAGATGTCTAGCAGCCAAAAAGTTGGTACATGTAAATCAAGCAAACCACATAGCTTCAATTCTTTAATTTATAACTTTAATAATCATTAAACCAAATAATCAACTCCTTTTACTTTGTGCACTAATCAAAAAGTGTGGTTAGTTCACAAAGTAAATAGGTTGTTGTGATTAGAAAATAAATAACAAAGAAACTATATCTACAACATACCGTGTACTCTCACTTTAAGGGAAGCTTTAGTTTCCATCAAAACTAAACGGTATAGTTTTAATTTATATCGTATTCAAAAGGTTCTGAAGATGGAATTAAACAAACGTCAGATATGTAAGCAACAAAATAAACATTATATTACATACATACATACATACATATATATATAGTATATATATATATATAAATATATATATATAAAATAGCTAAACTATTGTTTTACCTTTCCACATAAATGCTTTTATTATAATGATCAACAAAACTTACCTAAATTCAAAATTATATTTATGTTATTTTATCTTTTAAAAACAACAAACATATCAAAACTTGTGATGAATTTCAAGACACTATGATGTAAATTTTAGAAAGTTTGTTTTAAACAGCGTGTTTCTTTTTTTTGTTGGTTTTATTTTTATTCAGAATACGTTTATACAATGTACTTTGTGAAGAAATTTGTAATAACACGAAATATTGTAGAATAATATAAGTTGTAGTTTTCTTTTAAAACTGGTCTAAATGAACACAAAAAACCTCCTCTCCTCCATAACCTCCTCTTTGATATATATACCAACAAAGTTTGTTACGATTACGACCGTATATGTTTGAGCAGAAATTAATGTGTCATTAACCACATTGTAAAGACGCCAAAATTGGAATATTCAATCATTGCAACATAAAACTGTGAGCATATGTTTGTTCAAACTCTAAACAATCCGAAAGTGTAAATGGTAAAACAATTGCGACTAAATAAACTAAGAGTACAAATAGTATTGTGAAATACTTTACAGACGAAGCTGTAAATAGTATTTATTTAAACCCGGAATAATATTAATCAAATGAAACGACTAGCAATACATTAGAACTTGGTTTTACAAATAAAAATATTTAAGGCCATACCCATGTTATTACGTCATCAATAGCAAGAGGAGGTGTAAGCCACTGAGACCACACTGGGCCCCCGAGGGGTTTTGGGGGGGGGTGACCTCATGACAATATTTATTACTTTTTAATTTCACACAATTGTCACCTGGTGCTGTGATAAACACGTTATATTATATTGCTCCCAGCATTAGTTTTGAATCCATTAATCAATAACGTATCTATCTACATATTTGTACTATTTGAGTTATATACTCCCCCCCCCCCCCAAAAAAAAAAAAAAAAAAGAAAAAAAACAAACTCAAAATAACTGAATGTTTTGATAAATTTATTGTATTATCAATTTTGAAACACTAAACATGATTAGAGGCTTAGCTCAAAATTTTCTAACGACCTAACAACTTGTGCCAAAAGCTATTTTTGTATAATTGTCCAACTGAGATTTTCCGACTTATATAGATAATTTGTTGTAAAAATAAATTATATATTTATCAAACCAAAAAAGTGTAACAGTATATTAAGAAGTGACAAAAACTAAGGGATAAAAATAAATTTTGTGTGAAAGCACTTAATAATTCACAAGATAATAATTGTTTTAATTAGGTATTTTTTAGTTGCCAACATGATTATGTATAATACACCAACCGTCACCCCACACCGCGTTATAACAGGCTTCACTGAGTTTGTAATACCCAATTTCAAATAATAAATTTAATATAGACAAATAGATATAACACAGACAAAAATTGCATTTCTCGCTAGTATATAAGAGAGAATTGTGTCAGCCGACACACTATACTGATAGGGCTTCAATAATGATCTCCAAATTTGATGGTTGGACGTACACCATCATAAGAATTTCATTCTAGTTTTTGTGGCAAAGAAAAATAAATACGCGTTTCAAAGTGCATATATGAGTATCTATCTCATGATATTGGTGCCACATCCATAATTCTTTCATTATTTAAATTTTAACAGCACAATTTAAAGAATAAAAATGCTAGTAATTCTAGAAGGGGCATAACTACAGTGCACTACACTGGAATACATATTTTTTCACCAACTTTTAACATTGACCCCCAGCTAATACATCGTGTCAACTTCACTATCCGCCTAAAATTTCATATGGTCGTACACAGTTTGGGGCAGGATTATTTACTTCTGTTTACTTTCTCGTTGCCATCATAGTTTGACTATAAGGACAAATGTATCAAATATTCGCAAACGCTTCAGCCAAATAAATGGCCTTAGGTGGGGCAAAAAAAAGAAGTACCATTTGTCCGAAATTCAGTGTTGCTGGATATAAAAACGATGATTCTTACAAAATTCAAGTCTATAGGACAGTTCACTTCTTTATATATAGTTCGAACTTACCTACATATCTTCGTGTTTACATAAGCATCATGTCCCTACATGGGATTTTGGTGATTCCTTAAGCGCAAGAATATTTTACATCGATCTAATCGGTAATTTACGAAGACGACCGAGAAAAATTACAGGACCGAATAATTTTTTTTTAACTGAATACTAATCGTATAATATTTTAAAATGTGACACATGTAGAAATAGTAAAATTGAATGTTAAACATACCACTCACTCACCGACTCCTGACCCTCGACGAACTCATATATTGTTTTGATTTAAAACCCTGAATGTACATTCCGTTTGTGTTGAATTGCCTGTGTGTTTTAATAATCCGCAGTGTTACGAAGCTAAAAAAAAACTAATTACGAAATCGTAGTGCCGATTAGTCCAATGAAAGCATTTCAAATGAGTAAAACCCCAAGCGGAAAAATCTTGTGCGAGCAATTGTTATTGCACAGACAAACATTATACAAATTAATTTTTACTTTAGAGTTAATGTGTAAATATTGGAAGCAATTGGATTTGTTACATTATATGACGGAATATAGTGTCAGAGGAATGTAGTCATTGGTTACAGACTATTGTATGAAGTAATAATAATCTTTTTCGCAACTTAATGATACAACACCCATTACATCAACCACTTGTCAACGGTAACACATTCTATTTTGAATCGAACATCCCTATTTTTGGTGTATTTAATCTTTGTTTAAAAAAATACGTGTATCCTCCAGAAAAAAAAGAACCCCCCCATATGTAAGCACCAGAAACGTATGATGGGGTGTGGCCTCGAAACACGAGTTATGGTTTTTGAAAGTTTTATTGACGACTCATCAGGAAGCTAATTTAATTAGTGCATAGGAATTTACTGTGGAATATACTGAGATTGTATCAGTCCTTTGATATTGGTTTGAAAAGTTTGTCCCTGAGCCCATATTGTTGAAACCTGTTTCCTGAGATCCAAAGCACCACTGGTCTACCAGTAGCCTGCATATAACCACTTCAAAGGCAGAGTTTGAAGTTACCAATGTCATAAATAGTTCATTAAAGTTTAAACCTTCTCAAGTAACTCTAATAATCGTTATACATGAAATCCAGTGATATGAAATACTTTTAAAAAGCCAACCTCTCCAAAAGTAAGAATTCAGATAGCGATTATTAAATTCTATAAGAAAACAAAACTTAGTAATTAACAACATAACACAATGTAACTAGCATAGGGACGTAATCATCAACGTAAATATTCACAGGTGCACGTAGGAGTTATAAACTAATTTCCAGAAGATAATTTCCTCAAAGAAAGTATCATTTCACAACGACAGTATATTGAACTGTGTGTCTTTCCATTGCCTAGTTACGTAAGAAATATCATTAGACATATGTTTGGTTTTAATTTAGCTCCTTAAACACATAGAATGCATGATTTAATTAATTATGTCAAAATAATATCCTACCCTTGTTAAATAGAGAATGAAAAACTTATGAGATCCTCATAAAATATATTTTATAATATAATTTAAATAAGAGTAAATTTGTGTCTGTAATTTATTTGCAGTCGTTATAGTAATACACATTAAGACCATTATTATATAAATTTTGTGAGAAATTCGTGACAAATATCATTTTGGATTTTTCTGGGTAGATTCATTGATTACTTTAAAATATTTTATTTAATCGTGTTAGTGGATATACACTAAATAACTAGTTCTATAGATTTTATTTATATCATGTATTAATTTTTCTGCTATCGAGTAATGAATTTCTGAAAAATGATATTTGGACATGGGCATAATATCATACTATACGATTTAAATCTCATATCTATTCAAAAGTATGGCGAGAAAGAAATTCTGTAAATTGTTTCCTTTTATGGTACAATCTCTGTAATAGTTTTGTATACAACCCCTGTTTATTCTGCACGGGTCCATTAATATTTTTTTATGTTTCTTGTAAATTAAATTAATGTCAGACTTGAAAATTTACTTTTTAATTCGGCTAGTGTGACAATATTTTCCTCTATAGAACTTAGCAGTTCGACACCCTGCCCTACCGGGAAGGATTTCGAAGCGCCACGGGCCGTAAGAAAAATTAATATTGTTTCGTAAAAAATAGCTCTTTAAAAAGAAAGCGGTGGTTTCTTTAATTGCAATTATAATAGTAAAATTTTGTAAATAGTAAATTACCTGAGATGACTTTTTTGCTATATTTGGAAACAGGTTCAAGTCGATGTACTCCATAATGAACTCTCGCTGTCGTAAATGTAAGTGGTCCTTAATAAACTGGCTAATCTGGACGTGATTTAGTTTTAGGTTCTGTTCTTGTAAGTATTGTTTTCCTCAGTACTGTTCTTCAGTAACTGCTATTAAGTACTCTTCTAATGTTAGATTCCTTCTCACTTTTAGTTTCCCCACGATTCTTTTTGGATTACATTACTTTTGCGCTCTGGTGGTATAACGTTACTGTTGAGCCAAAGTCTAACTAATTCGTTAGTTAGATCAGCCAATGTCAACACATTCATTTTAAGCAAATTTCCCAGTGGCGTTTATAATGATGAAAGTTTTCGTAGGGAGGGGGGTTTTAGTTTTTCCACCAACGGATCACGGCTTAATCAACTATTTCTACGAATCACGTTATCATTATCTCCAACGAATCATGTTATCACCATATCCAACGAATTAACGATTATTCATCTATTCCCACGAATCACGTTTTATCAACTCATTACAAGGAATCACGTTATAACTATTACATGAATCACGTTATCACTATTCCATCGAATTTACGTTTAAGACTGCATTTTAAATTTCGTGTTTTTTTGCGTTCATAAACCATTGCAATGAAGATAATTTATAAAAGTAAGGAGATTAGCGCCCTATCATAAAACTACATAAACGTAAATATTACGTTTAGAGAGATTTCATGTGAGTTTGCTCCAAGATTTACTTTAATGGTATAGCAAAACGTGTCTAATATCTACACGATTGCGTGGACTCTAAAGTTTAAAAATTGCCAAAACAATTGTGACACTTTCCCCACTAATTTGAAATATTAAAGTGAGCCAAGAAGAGTTGCGCTTTAACAATGACACTTTACCCTACTAAAATGGTATTGGACCTCCAGTTTGATTTAAATTTAAGTCTAAAGAGACTTATTAAAAAAACGCAAAAGCACGTTTTAATACTGGACAATTTTTGGCTGGCTTCTGAATTGCAAGGACAAAACCATTGAAAACTATTCAGACTTTTTAACATTAGAAGTACACGCCATTCATTTTATATTTTTAAAGAAATAATTTTAGATGCTCCTAAATTAAATATAAAATATTTTAACAGCTCGAACTATTTTCCTTGTTAAGAATGTTTTATACAAGTTGTGTGTAAGAAAAGGACATCATAAGCCATTATCTTTTATCACAAAAAAATATTAAATTATAATAATTCATTTACATTGTTACTGGCTAACCTCAGGATCTTTGATTGTCACTACTTAAAATGGAGTAAATTTTATTTTCCTACTTTGGAGGCAACAACACCTACTTTAAAGAAGTTTACACAAGTAAAACAAAATTGAGCTGTTTATAAAAACCGCGACAAGAAGTTTATGAAGTTGAACAGAAGTCGTTATGTCCCAGAATAAAGGAAGTCGTCAATCAATGTAAATGGCGTTTAGTAACGAGCTGTTAACTCCGTGCTTTGGCCTGCAATTCATGCTTGTCATTACCGCATTTGTGGTGAAGAGGTTTACAACGATGCCTTTTAATTCGGTGAACATTACATCACTTTTTATGGTATTTTACAAAGCTATACATGTCAATTTACTGATTAATTTTAAGTTTCAGTTTTTTTAAGAAAATATTACTGGAGACTAGTTACATTTAACTCGTTTTTATATGCCCGGCAGTAATCTAGGTGGCAATAATAGATATAGAAATATTTGTTGGAGTGTCATTTGGATAGATATTTTATATAATTTTTTTGGTTGTTAAGTGTAGTTAAGGCTCTAAACTATAGTTTATTTCAAGAAAATTTCCTTTTTATCATCAAGTTCTTCATTACTTCAGCGACCACAGAAGCAAGCGGCAATACAAGGAGTACAGGTATGAGCAAAGAACTGAAATTTTGTTGCCGGTGATACTGACTTTTGTTGGATCCCTGAACTTTTCTTTATCTAGAGTTCAGTGATGGGTCAGAAGAAAAAGAATATCTACCAAGTCATGATGACATAAACTGATTATTAAGGCTGGAAATCCGGAGAGAGGTTGTTTTACTTTTGCACTATTTAAAAAGCGGTTACGCTTTTGGACACCACAGGAAGTTATTATTTACATGTTGCGGATATCCTGTGTTAGAATTAATGTTTATCTTTTGTGATCCAGGACCTCTAGGATATTTTTAACGCTCTGAAGGGATTTGTGACAGACGTCATATTGTATGTTTTTGAGCTTTCGGTTAAATTATGTAAACTGTTAGCTGTGTAATGTAAGTAGTTGTACGAGAAGTAATGTTTAATTATTCTAAACTGCAGGTCCTAAGCCAATATTTAGCAAGTAAAGCCAGGCTTTAAAGGTTCTTACTGACTTTTTAACGATGACTGATATATAATTTACATAGAAGGTAAAAGAATGCAAATTGTATTATTTATGTTTTTACTTTCAAGTCCAACAAACGCATGGACAAGGAAATATAAAATGTGATATTCACAACCCTATGCCGTATTTTCAATCGAACTTAAGGGCCCGGAGAATTTACAATTTTTAACTTTTTAATTTTTTAAATTTATTGTTGCTGCTTTAAAATGGGAACGTTACCTGGAAATGTAAATAAAGGATAAAATATCATCGTATTCTATTTAACAAAATTCAAAAAATTTGTAAAAACATTACTTAAAACTTTTCCATCGAAATGAGGCGCTATGGTTTCACGTTTCCACCAGTTTAGTTTTTATCTAATGAAGCATCACAGTTATGGATAAATTTTTAAATGTATAATATTGTGGCATTGTATGTTCAAAAATTACGTTGTTAGTAATGAAGCTTAAATTAAGAGCTGGAAGTGAGACACCGAACGACAGAGGACAGACAGACTGCATCCGTATTCTCATTAACATTATTGCAGCAAGAGCTACAACACATACTTTGCAATTTCGACTCAGGGCGAGTTTATCTCTTCAAATTCACATCGAGTGAACGAAACTTGTTTTAAGTTTTTAATTGGTTAAACATCTCTCTTATTTTTTTTGGCTTTTCCATATCGTGTCCTTAATTTTGTACTTTTTATGTACCAATGCGTCTCACCAAGAGGTTTAAATTTATTTGGATTTCATATTACTTGCACTATTCTATGACCCTGAAAACATTTTCACACTCTAAAATATTTTTAATTAAATAAGTTTATAAAAACATATCTGTGAAATGTCAGCTCTCTAGTAGTTGTTGGAAAACATAATTAAGGTTGATACTTAAAAACTGTACTATAAACAGTAGATTTTTGGTTTGGTCAAGTTATTAATTGTCATATTCTAGAGAAATAAAAAGCATTTCAATCAGGAACGATAAGAACAAAGCCTATTAAAAAACCTGCAATTAACAGTCCACAAATTATACGGACACTGATAATACAGTCACAGCGAAACACTTTTAACATCGCGT
Organism: Homalodisca vitripennis; assembly: GCF_021130785.1. NCBI lineage: Eukaryota > Metazoa > Arthropoda > Insecta > Hemiptera > Cicadellidae > Homalodisca > Homalodisca vitripennis. The sequence goes on along the minus strand of NW_025777422.1, from coordinate 3,635 downwards.
AACAAAATTGAATCGTAAAGCTGATTTTAAAGAATTTCCTGCGGTTCGGGCGAGGTTCCTCTCGAACTGAATTGTTTTAATGCTGTAGAGTAATTAAAACTTTTTCTTTCTTTCTTTACGTAACTCAATCAGAAATAAAATAATCACACATAGTTTAGAACCTGGGGATCAATAGTGGCCAATCTAAAAAATCACTTCTACGACCAATCCAAAGGCCATGAAGGTTGTCTGTCATTTATAGTAATTGGCTTGACAGGATTTACCGAAAATGAGGAGGAACACCATCATATTATGGAAAGATTGCTTGATCCATTTCTGGAACCTTAAAATGATCGGCAAAACTTTTGTTCATTTAAACCCTGTTCATCACCTATTTCCAGTCCATTGTACTGTCTGAAATGTTCATTAAGACTATCGTCCCTTTACAACTCTGACAGCTGTCCAAACCTAATCAAAACTAATTCATTTTGATTTGAATAGAGTTTGTTCAAGAATGTGATTGGATTAACTGGTGTTGTATGTAATAATTACAATTAAGCCTATTTAACAGCACCATTTAGCGGTAGAAAGTGGACTCGTCTGAAAATAGTTTGAGTTATGCTAAATTAGGATCTAGCTCATGAAACTCAATGATACGCGAGAAACCAAATTTTTTACTCTCCTGTCCAGATCATACTTTAAGAAAGATTATGGACTAGATGACTTTTGTTAAAATTTAATTTTGTTTTACTTAATTTATTCTCTGTTTGTTGTTGAAGACTTTTGGAACTACCCATTGTTCAAATTCAACCTTCCTTAGTTATTTCAGTTTACCTGGAGAGACGGAGCATCTTGTATGCGCATCATTAGTAATTCTCTTTCCTCATTTGGAATTTTTTTCCCTCTACCAGCACTTTTTACGGCATTTCCAGTTTCTAACAAAAAGATGTTTCCATTTAGTTATTGTTGGAGTGATAGGTGGTTTAACTCCTAGTGTAGGCAACCTGTAAACATAATCTTTAGAAACAATTGAAAACACTAATATATTTTAAAATATCGTAAATCCTTTTTTGGGGGACAATAGAATATGATGATAGAATAAATAACAGTTTTGCACGAAAATTTATAAATTGACACCAAAAAACAATCAAATTTATCACTATTAACGTACATAAAAGTATAAAGAGTCAGATATAGTTCTTAAAATTGTAAAGGACTCCTGTTCCTAAGTTTATTAAACACAAAAAGAAAGAAATTATAAATATTAGGTTGAACATATGGGGTTGAATACGTTAAGATATAAACAGAAGACTCGGCTTCTAAATTGAGTTAGTTTTACAGTATTATAATAAACCCATTTTACAATATATTGAGATTGTTCATACCGTCATAGAATAGTAATAAAAATCCTCCTGTTAAACATTTTTAAAATAATGGAAATAGTTAGGAGGTTTAAATAGTCTAGAAAGTCAAGACTGTACTTGTATGTCCATAAGGAAAAGTCCCTGCCTCCTGCAGACTCACCAGGAAGTTTCAGAAAGGTCAACACTGTCCGTTTATGTTTGTCTGTAAACTTCTACCGGGAACAAATATTGGTGAATTGTAACATTATTTTACATTTTACGTATTAAGTAAATATTCCTTTATAGGGTTTTATAGGGAAGCTCAGTTATTGGTTTTAAATTAAAGTAGTGGGAATTTGGAAATTTAAATAGTTTAAAAAGAAAATATTATTATTATTATTGGATTTTATACATTTGTGTTTTTATTATTAAAAGAAAAAAATATTTCTGTTTTCAATAAATTAAAAATTAATGTTACCTTTTATAAATTTGTATATTTTTAGAAATTTAACGAGAGATCTAATATTATAAAATCGGCCCCCCAACTACGTGACTTAAGAAAGAAAGTGGCGTTAAGATTATCAAAGAAATTTAATCATTACTTAACTATTATACTTAAGTAATAATGTGCAAATGTATTCCCTTATATTTCCATTTCGCTGTATATAACTATTGGAAGCATGGTAAACTTTTTATCGAGTTTTATCATCTCTCAAACGTGCTTTAAATTTTAAACCTTTTATTTCAACACCACCGGAGGGAAAAAGAGGGACGAAAGAGAGGGGAGCCAAAGGTTGACACATTGGCGAAAGGGACACAGTGGGGACTTCCACGTAGTGGTACTGTCTTTCATCAATTGGTTTTATTTTATTTAACGGTAAATGCATATAAATATGGTGTGGTGGTTTAACAGCACTAAGTATGCCTCTGATATGTTTTAGGCCCACCTTTCAACTAGTGCAGCTAAGTAAGGTGGACCTCCAGCACTTATCAATGTCCTTTGGTCCAGAGTCCACTGGGACATGTATAGTAAGATGAAAACCTAAATAAAAAGGGAAAATAACAAAAAAAAAAACAAGAACTCCTCTTGACTATATTGTATTTTGAGACAATGTAACCTATTACAAAAAGTGTATCAAATTATATATAGTGTGTTTGCTATGGACTAGTTGTTTTACAAACATATATCGGTGAAATAAACGGTTTAAATACACTGCATACTCCTCTTAATTTTCCCTTTGTGTATTTCCAATACACTTTTATAAACACTTGACACAAAAAAATATAAAACAACAGAGAATTCCTATAATAACACATACTATGTAATATCCGCCAGAGCTTATTATATGGTTTATAAAAAATAAATTTATTTTTAAAGTTAATACATATATTTACAGTACTACAAATCTAGTTTCCCAAAATAATGTAAGAAGTAAACTTATTGTTTTCTTCTCCCTAATTATGAAGATGTAGTAAAATTAAGAGTAAACCCTTCAAGACTGTATAACAAGAGAGGTTTTCCTGTTAACCACCCTGTTGGTGTAATATTGGATCTTAACTTCCTCCTTAAGGAACGATATAAATTATTTAAATGTTGAATATTTGAATTAAAGCTATAATACTAGAATTGAAAAATATAAGTTTAATAAAGTAAATAAATAAATATTATTTTATTCTTAATAGGGTTTAAAAATGAGGAACCAATAATCTATATACAGATAAGACACGCTGATCATTCTAATTGCACTTTTAAACTGTGGGATTGATTTCCAACACCAGCAAGTGGTTTTTGCCCAATTATTAACGTGGATAGTTATTTAATTACTTACGTAACATACTCCTTAGCAGTTGTGGGACATTATAGTCCTTTAAGTATCTTGGGAATAATACGCTTGAAAACCGAGCTCCCACTTAAAGTGGAATTAATCTAATTTAGTAATTTAAAACCGTCACAGGTTATAGAGAATATTCTTTTATAAAGAATGGAACACCCTCCGGGAGGGGGCCACGTTTTAAATATATCGTAAAATTTACAGTAGCTGATTATAGAAATGCCAATACCAATTTGGGAAATCACATGAAATATTACTTTCCTTAGCGATTTTCCATTGTTAAACCTTGTTTCCAAAATTGTTACCGTTGGATTCTCCACATACAAACAAGTCCTACAAGTACTTATATTTACTATCCTAGATTAAACTGGATAAAATTTATATGGACTGAATGTTATATTTAGCGAAGCTTAATTCTCGAGTGGGTTGAAAATACGCAAACTTCTGGTTTTTTACTTTGTCCTGTCTATTCTGTCTATCC